>NC_133617.1:362441566-362741566 GCF_048593235.1 Sminthopsis crassicaudata
GAAGAAGCAAGGAAGAAAGAGATAGAGATGGAGGGATCCAAGACAAATAGAAATAGAGAGAGAAAAATAGATAGAAAGAGATACACACAAAGATAGAATCAGAAAAAAAAAACAGAATAAAGTTCAATAAATGCTTATTAGGTACGACATTGAATTTAATTTTGGGAATACAAATATAAGCCAAAATAAAGACAACTCTAATAGTCAAGGAAGAAGAGAGGCTGTTGGGGGTGAGTGGGGGGGTGAGGAAGATAGAAACTAGGCTTAGCCAGTTTTGTAGTGAGCATGGGTTATGTGGGCATTTCTTTAAATAGAGTTTAGAAGGGATCTCACCAATCAGAGAAGGAGGCTGTCAGTATGAAGAAATGATGTCACTGAAGTGAAAGAGCAGAAGTATTCTTCTGAGCCATGAGCTCTGCTACATTTGAACTAATTTGTGATATTCTTATGTCATTGGTTGAATAGTAAATTCCTTAAAAGTAGAAATAATACATAGAACCATGTCATCTTCTTTCAATACCTAGATTTTACCCATGAAGAAAAAGTTCCAGAGAGGAAAGTCACTTATTCAAGATCACATAGCCAAGAAAAGAAAGAAATAGTATTTGGACTCTAGATTTCTTAGTTATTCTTTAGTTAATTATTTACTGAATAGACAGACAAAACAGACAGAAGTATAAAGCATATATTTTGGTGTCCTTTCATTTCAGGTTCTGCTACTAGCATTAATAATTCTGTTAGTTATATGGTGACCATATGCTATGTATTTGTGTAAGGCTACTTTGAAAATAGATAAAATAATTAAACATTACTTTCCTATCCTATTTTAGAATTTCTTTTTTTTCTTGTTATTTTAGAATTTGTAAATGCTTCACTACCTGTTTTCTCATGCAAATCTCACAATAATCTTATGAGGTAAGCAGGTATATATATATATATATATATATATATATATATATATATATATATATACATATATGTATATATATATATATATATATGTATAATTACATTCCTCTATGCATATTATAAATATAAATATATTCCTAAGAAGATCACAAGCTATAATAGTTGGAAATATAAAGATATAAATACATGAAATTAAAACTAGCAATATAGTTCATGTTAAAATCTAAGTAAACAAACAAAAATGACTGGAAGTAATCAGTGAAAGAAATAGGTGCCAAAAAAAACCATACATGGATAAAGAGAGCTTTGAACTAGATCTTTGAGGGGATATAGGATATGGCAGGGGGAGAGAAGGAAGAATGACATTTGTGGCAAACAGGAAAATGATCATCAAGATTGCAGAGATGGGTAAATTTAGGCACTATTCAAAGGAAGAACAGCCTGGAGTAGAGACAAAAGGTAGGTTTTAAGCAGGATGAGATAATTCTCTAAAAGTAGTCTAGATTAAATCTTGGGGTGCTAAGGTGGGCAAAATGGATGGAAGAGAATATTGCCAAGGAAACAAGAGATCTAAGTTTTAGAACTGATTTCCACTATTCAGTTGATATATTAGTGCCTCGGTTTTCTTTTCTGTAAAATGTAGAGATGGAGTTTGATAACTTTTGAGCATAGTTCCAAATTACTCTTCAGATGGTTGGATCTGTTCACAACTCCACCAATGCAGTATCAGTGTCCCAGATTCTCTCCAACATTCATCATTATCTTTTCCTGTCATCTTAGCCAATCTGAGAGGTGTGTAGTGGTATCTCAGAGTTGTCTTAATTTGCATTTCTCTGATCAATAGTGATTTGGAACACTTTCATATGAATAGAAGTAGTTTCAATTTCTTCATCTGAGAATTGTCTGACTATCAACTGGAGAATGGCTTGATTTCTTATAAATTAGAGTTAATTTTCTATATATTTTGGAAATGAGGCCTTTATCAGAACTTTTAACTATAAAAATGTTTTTCCAGTTTATTGCTTCTAATCTTGTCTTCATTAGTTTTGTTTGTACACAAACTTTTTAACTTGATATCAAAAATTTTCTATTTTGTGATCAATAATTATCTCTAGTTCTTCTTTGGTTTGAGAGACAAACTATCCTATGTTCTTCTAATTTATTTATGATCTCATTCTTTATACCTAGATCATGAACACATTTTGATCTTATCTTGGTATAAGGTGTTAAGTGTGGATCCATGCCTAGTTTCTGCCATACTAATTTCCAATTTTCTCATCAGTTTTTGTCAAAAAGAGAATTCTTATCCTGAAAGTTGTGGTCTTTGGGTTTGTAAAATATTAGATTGCTGTAGTTATTTACTATTTTGTCCTGTGAACCTAACCTATTCCACCAATACCAAATGGTTTTGGTGACTGCTGCTTTACAATATAGTTTTAGATCAGGTACAGGTAGGTCACCTTCATTTGATTTTTTTTTTTTTTCATTAGTTCCCTTGAAATTCTTGACCTTTTGTTCTTCCAGATAATTTTGTTGTTATTTTTTTCCATGTCATTAAAATAGTTTCTTGGGAGTCTGATTGATATAGCACTAAATAAATAGATTAGTTTAGGTAGTGTTGTCATCTTTATACATTATATTCTGTCGACCTCTCCAAGAGCACGTGTGGAAAGTGTTTTGTAGTTATGCTCATATAGTTCCTGGCTTTCCCTTGGCAGACAGATTCCCAAATATTTTATACTATCAGCAGTTACTTAAAATGGAAATTCTCTTTGTATATCTTGCTGTTGGATTTTGTTAGTGATGTATAAAAATGATGTATAAAAATGATGTTTTATGTGGATTTACTTTGTATCCTGCAACTTCACTAAAGTTGTGGATTATTTCTAATAGCTTTTTAGTAGAATTTCTGGGGTTCTCTAAGCATATCATCATATCATCTGCAAAGAGTGATAATTTGGTTTCCTCATTACCTACTCTAATTCCTTTCATCTCTTTTTCATCTCTTATTTCTGAAGATAGAGGCTGATATTTTCAAGGTATTGAAATGGGAGATACTTTAAAATTTTGCTATTAACAAATGACAAGTCACTTTAGTTTCTCTTATTCTTATTTTCCACATGATGGGGGTTGAGGTCCCTTTAAGATTCCTTTCTAATTGCCCAACCCATGGCTGACCTTGATTCATAAATCCTGGTCAAAGTCACCCTTTGAATATCCGGGCCCAGCCCCACTATCATCTCAGCTTCCCCCAGCCCTCATCTGATCTGATCTAACTGAAAAGCCCACCAACAACTTGGGGGCTACCACCCATCATCTTCTAGGTATAAAAGAAATGAACCAGAGCACTCTCTTTGCAGGAGCCCTCCCACCAACACATGGTATCCTTCAGCCATATAGGGGTTCCTGCCTGCCCAGTGGCCACCTCTGGCCCTGGCATCTTTCTAATTGAACTTTACTTCCAAATTTCTACAATAAACCTTTTATTTATCAATCTATGTTTTCGAGCCTGTAAATTCATTTACAGGGGACACTGCGCCTCATGAGATTATCTTACTATCTATTGGCAGAGAAATGGGGTTCCCCCTTTTCTTTCCCTCATTACACACATTTAAAAATGTATATGTTACTTTTCTACCGTTTTTAAATCATATTACTGTCTACTTTCTACTTTATATAAACATAAGCCTAGGAAAGTTCAGATTAACGGCTAAGTGAAATCTTTGCTTACAGCTGCTGGCACTTTCCTATAGAACTTTCTTTATCCCTATAATTCTTCTGGTAGTCTGCACTAATCCACATAACTCACACCTGTGTTTTTGAGTCTATTAAAGGAAGGTTTTCTACTCTTGCTATTTGAAGCTGACATACTTCTCACCTTACAGCAACCCCTTGTGTTTTCCAGTGTCATTCTGTGTAGCCACCCGGCTCCCCATCCGGGAGAAAAGTAGTTTGATGACGATTTTTCCAGCTCTGGGAGTCAGATCCCATTTCTGGAAACTCTGACTTTTGACCTTGTGCTTTGGGAACTGGCTAGACCTGCTCTGCATTGGTGGTCTCACCAAGCCCAGGGAGCTCCAGCTCTCCAAAAGGATGTATTAAACAGTCAGTACCTTTCAATAATTGGCACACCTTATACTGAAGCTGGACAGCTGGCCACAGCTGGAAGGTTTTAATTGGCAATAGCTGCTCTAGCTAGCACTGAGCACCCCCAGTTTATATCTGACTTCTGTTATGTTTTAAGTTATATTTTCCTCATAGAAGAGTGACATCCTCATGGTAAATTCTGTCTCTAGCTTCACCAGAGCGTGTCAACCTTTCACTAGAGGACAGTACTTCCATAGTCTGCTCTGCTGCAATGCTCAATTAATCCTCCTATTTTTTTTCTCTCCCTTTTCCCTTGAACACACTGTCAAACACGTCAAACATGGAACAGTTTTCTGATGTGGACGCCAGCTCATTAGGCCCCAGCCGAGATCATTAAATTTTGTTTCTTTAAGGCCAATGGAGAGGATGGATTTGTTCTTTCTTTGATGGAGCAGAACTCAGATTTCCTCCTTAGTGTGAGATGTACTGTTGCCAATGAACCCATGATACTACCAAATTCAGAATGGGTGACTTGTAAAAGCTTAAATATAAATATATCTGTGTCTAGTTAATCCCCAGGGGAGTACAAAATGCAAAGACAATTTGCAATTAACCCATAATTCTAGAGTTCCTTTTAATCACAGGCCATATTATTTCTTTAATAGATTTGAGAATAACAATTTTAGAATCACTGTTTCAAGGAAACCCCAGAAAACTGACAAATGACTTTTTAAAAAAAATTATGTCATAGTCATAACTCATATCTATGTATTGCTTTAGATTTTACAGAGCCTTTTTCTATCCACATCTCTCTAAGGTTGTCATTATAAGTTGATTGTCTTAATTTTATAGATGAGGAAATGACTCAAAGAATTTAAGGAGTTTTTCAAGTGCCATACAGCTAAAATAATTAAGAGCCAAAAATCCTGTCTCAGTCTTCTGATATACCACCCACTTTTCTTTCTAAATCATTTAATTTGGAAATTAATTATTAATCTCAACAAAATAAGAAAGTAAGTGAAAATTGTCTTCAGTGTCCCTCTGTCTTCCATCTTGACTTCCTTTTCCTACTCTCACATTTTTTTTTTTTTTTTGCATGCATACACAATGACATCTAGTCCCCTCAAGGTGCCCTACAGATTCCTGGTACCCATTTTGCAGTGTCCATCCAAGCCTGATCTGATCATATTCCTACTCTTTCTTTCTGATTCATGGCCTTTTCTTCCCCGTCACTGGTCAATGGCTGTTCTTTCTCTGAGTGCACTGATAGGCTATGACATACTCTAAAGTGTTAAGGAATGATAGCTTAATGAGTTTGGAATTGTCACACCTACTCCCTTTGTTTTCCCACTCCCCTACCCCAATAGACATGGGGATTTCAAGTACCATGATGGTTTAATTGCATGAATCTGAGCTAATCACTTCTGCTTTCTGGGTCTCAATTTCTACCTCTGTTAAATTAGGGAATTAGGCTAGATTACCTCTGAAATCTCTTTTAGTTCTGTTTCAAGTCAACTTACTTTTATTAACTACCATGTGTACAGCACTGTGCTTGGTAGTGATTTATGATTTATAATCTATTTTGGAGGAAGGCAAAATCTATCCCAGGAACGCTAGACTGCACAATTATACACAATTATATATTCTGCCCACTTTTGAAGACAGGTTTGCTAAGCAAGGTTTAGGCTTGCTACCATATAATCAAGTTTTGTGATTGCCCTAAGCACTTTTATCTGTAAAAGACTATTAAGTGACAATGTTCCTCATTAAAATTTCTAGTGATATAGACTGACATCATGTCAATGAACTCATTTGTTATCTTTAGATGAGAGACAGCATATCTTGTGGGGGGGAATATGGCAATACTCATTGAAAATTAACTGTGTTATAGCTGTGGGAACTTGTAGCCATCACAAATCTTGATCTGTCCATAACTTTAGAAATAGAGAGCTGCCAAAGGCTCGGAGAGAGGTTAAATGATTTGTCTGTAGTCGGATAGCTAGTCAATACCAGAGGGAGGATTGGAACCCAAGATTTATCACTCCATCTGCAAATTTTTGCCATTTGCAAATTTAGAAATTTTTCAAATTTGTGAGTTAAAAGAAATTAGTCAATGAATTAGCATTTCAGAAATTCCTCTTATAAGCCAGCTACTGAAGATATAAAGATAACAACAACAACAACAACAACAACAACAACAACAAAACAAAGAACAAAGAAACAAAACAAACAGTTTTTGCTCTTAAGGAACTTTTTTAAGGTGAAACAACATGCACATATGTATACCAATTATATACCAGTAGATCATAGAGATAGTCTAGTTCAGTTATTCTCAGCTTATCATGAAGAAAATGAGACCCAGAATAATTAATTGACTTTTTCCAATATGACAACTAAATACTGAAGTACCAAGACTATTTTACAAATATTATCTTGTTTGATTCTTACAGTGATCTTCGGAGATAAATGCTATTATTGCCCCAATTTAAAAACTGAGCAAACAGATATATAAAGATTATGCAACATCCCAGGATCACACAACTAGTCAGTATGTGAGGTCACCTTTGAACTCAGGTGTTCTTGCATTGCATTTTATCCACTGAACCACAGCACTAGAATGTATTCTACTCTAGAGTTCTTCCTAGTGTGCTAAATTACTTCTTATTTGAGGTTATCTCTGTAAAATTGTTGTTATTGTTTTTTTAAACTAGTACTTATATTCTTTAAAATAAATCATGGCCTGTTGGTGTGCAAACAAATGTTCTGGAAAATTAAACATATCACCAGAGTATGGCTCCATCATAAGCCAGAGCAAAACAGCTGTACCAAGTCACTGGAACAGCATCCTCATCATCATTATGGATGAAAGCATTTTAGGAGAAACAAATTGAAAGAGTGATTAAAATGCTGGAGTCTAAAGGCTCTAAGAGAACCTGTGGCTATTTATTTCATTCAGCTTATGATGGGGTTGATTCAGCAATGTCTCTGGGAATCCACATGAATATACACATGCATACATAGTAATTCACCCAAATGTTTTTTAAATGAAGAACAGCATGAATATTAATTTTTTTTACTAGGAATTACCATTGCAACATTGTGTGGACTGAAGCATGGAGAACTGGTTTATTCATCATGAACATTATATATAAATAAATATTGGGATCACTGCTGTTTAGAATAGACAGTATATACAACTGTGTCTCCTCCCCACCACGACAAAGACTGCAGGACCACATTTGTTTATCATACCCTCATTGAATCAAAAGGGATTCTGCCTCTGTGAGCAAATACTGCTTTTTGTAGTCAAGACTGTCTCAGATTTCATCATTTTGGTTTCTTCTCTAATAGAAGGAATACGGTTCCTTATGAATGCTTGAATAGAGAATGATTATTTTAAATTTGAAGCGTTTCATAGATGGGAGTGGAAGTGACTTGCCCAGTATTACATAATTAACCTATGATTCAACTAGAATAGGAACATAGTTTTTTTTGTCTTCTAATTGGGTTTTCTTTCCTCCTTGCTTTTGTCTAAGGTTTCTTGATTACCTTATTGTTAGATGTTATGGATTTCTTTTTTATTGTAGTAAGTTTATTTATTTTTAGTATACATTGCTTTATGAATCATGTTGGGAGAGAAAAATCAGAGCAAAAGGGAAAAACCATGGGAGAGAAAAAAAGCCAGAAAAAATAAGTGAACATAGCATGTGTTGATTTATATTCAATCTCCTTAGATCTTTTTCTGGATGCAGATGACATTTTCTTTCCAAAATCTACTAGGATTGCTTTATATCATTGAACCTCGGAAAAGAACCAAGCCTTTCATAGTTGACCATTGAACATTCTTGTTATTATTGTATACATTATATTCCTGGTTCTGCTTGTTTCATTCAGCATTAGTTCATGTAAATCTTTCCAGGCCTTTGTATTATCAGTTTGTTTATCATTTTTAGAACAATAATATTCCATTACCTTCATGTACTATAGCTTGTTCTGTCATTCCCCAATTAATGGGAGATGCCATGAATTTCTAAGCAATATGCTGTTGTTCATAGGCATTTCTGTCTCTGTTCTTGCCTTCTTCTTATTGAGATATTGAGTAGCTGTGATGTTCAATCAAATTGAATCGTCATCTTGCAAAATAAGGTGGGCCTTCCCTCATCTGCATGATTGCTATTACCTTATGGTGTATAGAGAAAGAGAATACACAATTTCCTATAGGAAGAACTCCACTCCTTGAAAATTTTGTGACATAATACGAAACTATTTCATAGCAAATCATCTTAAAGATGAGATAATAATGTGCCTCTGCCTTCCTATTTTAGCCCTGCCAAACCTTGACTAATTATAACTGTAAAACATGTATTTTCTCTTACTTATAACTTCTTTCTATTTCAGTCTCTTCTTACATGATGTTCTAGCACAAAGCTTCTTATATTGTGGAACATGAACCCAAACAGAGTATGCAACTAAATGTGAAGATTGTGAAATTATGATTTATTATCAGTAAATGTTTGATTTGCATGCCTACTTTACATACCTACATACCTAGAGTTGCATAAACATTTCTCAAATGGGGTTGCAAGTAGAAAAATTTTAAAAGTCCTTTCCCAGCACATACGTCTCAATGGCAAGCAAAGGAAACAGCTTTGGGCATATGGTAAGCTGCATAACAACTGAGAGTACAGAGTTCTAGGTCTCTTCCCTAGTATATTATCTTTGCTTCTGAATAGATTTTCATGGACCATGCAAAAAGAGGACCTTTGGGCAGTAAATTAGAAAGTGGTTTAGACTGAGATTTTTATTGTTCACAAGAGAATTATAATTAAGAAAGTTAACTAACCTTTATCTGGATTAGATGAATTTGCTAAACTAATTATTATCCAATCTTTCATTCCTTTCATAAATGAAGTTGACTAAAACAGTTACTGTATATATAGGAACTATTCTAGATCCTAGCTAACAGGCTAAATAGACTAGTCCTCATTTTACTTATGAAGTAATGAGAAGAGTATTCTGAATGATTGATAATCATTGATTCTAGTTCTGGTTCTGATATATATTGGCTGTATGATCTTGGTGAAATAACATCATTCTTCCAAGACTCAATTTTCTAATCTTAAAATTGGGAATTAGAGTTTGGAATCATCATATATATTAAAATGCTTAAGCGGAAAATAAGAGGGGAAGCTCTATAGATGTACAGATGTGTCCCTGTTCTCATGATTATCCTAGTGAAGATGATGCAACATGAAAATTTGCTCTCAATTTATGTATAACATGGATGATAATTCAGGTGAAAATCAATTCAGCTTAAAAAGGATTTATTGGATAGTTACTGTATCTAGCCCCATGTTAAGTGGTCATTTTCTTTACTATTTCTCTTTATTGGAAAGTTTCTCTGTTACTAAGACAGGCTTCATATACTTCTCTCCTAAAGCACCATAAGCAGAACCTTGAAAGTCTCTATTCCATTAAATGTTATATGTACATTATCTTCCCTGGCATTATATAATAATAATAATAATAATAATTATTATTAATATTGTTATTGTTATTATTATCACATTTCTATAGCATCTTAAAGAGGAAAAACAGTGCTTTATTGACTTCAACCCCATGAGGTAAACTGCACAAGTATTATTGTCACCACTTTTCCAGATGAGGAAATAGAAACTTGAAGAAATGGAATAACTTAAACACTTGCAACTAATGTTAGGGTAAGGACATGGACCGGGGTTTTCTGATGCCAAAATTTATGGTCTTTTCACTGCACTCCCATTTCACAGATAAGAAAACAAGGACTCAAGAGGTTATGACTTACGAAAATACATGACTTTTATGGCAGTCAAAATTTTTAATTGGTTGGAAGATCAACAATTAGGATAAAGAAAAACTAGCTTGGGCGATTATCCCCTTTTTCATTTTGTCCTTGGGCACAGCTAGGTGGCACAATAATGGATAAAGCATTAGATTTAGAATCAGGAAAAGTCTTTTTTATGAGTTCCAATCTGGTCTCAGACACTTATTAGCTGCATGATCCTGGGAAAGTCACTTCACCTTATTTGCCTCAATTCCGTCATTGTAAAATGAGCCGGAGAAGCAAATGGCAAATTATTCTACTATCTTTGCCATGAAAACCCTAAATAGGGTTGTGAAGAATAAGACAGAATTAAAAAATGATTAACAACAAATTTTTTCCTTTATGTACAATTCACTAAATAATATTGGAAGGAAAAAAAAACCCTTCAAATTTCTAGCACCTAACACTTCACCTGACACATATAAATATTCAATAAATAGTTTTTCATTAGCTAATTGTAGGACTGGGCTAACAACTATGGTATTTTTCCCATGAATAAAAAGAAACATTTTGACTCACTCCAAGTCTTATAGAGAATGAACCATATTAGGTAAGACAAGCTATAGATAACCTGAATACTAGACAGACAATCACACTTTTCTGCTTTTTCTCTGACCCTACACTATGGGTCCTTAATCATATCCCATTTTTTTATTAAGATATTTTGAGTACTGCCAACAGATGTACCATTGGACAATTTATTAAGCTAATTTAAATAATATACATATAATCAACAATTTAAATAATTAATTTAACATGATATATAACTATATATTACATAATATATAAGCATAGAATATAATTAATTTTTATATATAATTAATAGTTTTAATAATTAATTTGTTAAGATATTTTGAGTACTGCCACCAGAAGTATTTTTAGGGATTCAGGAATGGAGTTATTTTGTCTTTGATTTTTGGAACTGCTGGTTACCATGTCACATGTATATATATACAGTTATCTCCTGGCCCAGTGCCTGTCACCATGAGTTTGAGGGGATATTTTGCCTCAATTGCTACCTGGTCTTAAGCACTGAATGGATGCAGCCTCAGTCAAACTGTGACCTGTTGAAGACCTTCACTTAAAAAGGAAAGGTCTCTCATTCTATCCAGGACCATCTCTAGTTGTCTTGATCTATAATCTAGTCATGGACCCAGATGGCTCTAAAGGGGAAGGTGAGGCAGGTGACCTTGCCTAGCCCTCCCTCACCTAAATCCAACTCAGTTGCATATCATGGCATTATCTCTCTGATGGCATGGTCCTCTTCAAGAGTGAAGGGCAAGGCAACAATAGTCTGTCACTATCAAGAATATTTGTGGAGAAGATATATCCTAGTTTATTAACAAGTAAGCGTATCATAATTTCAGGGGGTGATTTTCACACACATTTCTATATCTATGTATGATGCATATATGTATATATGTACACTATGTGTGTTGATAAATCATATATATGTGTGTGTGTGTGTGTGTGTGTGTGTGTGTGTGTGTGTGTGTGTGTGTATGTATGATTGGGACACAGGACAAAAAGGGAATAGGGCCAATCTGTTATTTATTTTCTCCTATTCATTTAGGTGAAACTATCTCAAGGAAAAAAAAATAGAAGCTATTTGGAACCCCACTGACTTTTGTACATGCTTAGTCTCCAGCTAATTGAAGACTTTTGATGATTCCAAAAACTTATAGAAAGTGGTTAACCTACAATTTAAAATCCATTCTTCCCCTATCCTTGGGATTTCTCAAATCCTGGGTCATAAAGACTTGTAGACATTATAGCCATGTTCAGCTTACACTAAACTGATAGGCCATAAACTGAGTCATTCTTCAAGCTTCCACCAAGCTTTACTTCCTTTATGAAAGTTCCCTGAACTTTCTGTTCCATAGCAAAGTCTAGTTCTTGTCGATTCTTACCATAATTTTGGGGAATATACATTTAGCATTTAACACATTTTTTACTAAAATGTTTAATGATTATATATAAACTATTTACAATGTGGTTTATTTAAAATGATTTTCTCACAACAACCTTATTAGTACAAATGTTACTATTCCCACTTAACATTTGAGGAAATTGAGATTAAATTTAACATAAGAAAGGTTAAGTTGATTTTCCAGAGGTCATACAAAGCTGTAGAACTTTAAGGCTTATTTCTATAACTAGAGAGTATGAGTTTCTCAAAGATGGCTCATGGTATTTATCAGCTTGTATTTGTTGTAGTTTTATGTGTGGGGTGTTCAAGGAGGACTAGCTCCTCCGGTTTGAGGGCTTGCCAAGCTCTTTTCAGAGTTGTTTATCCACCTTTGATGTCCACCTATTTCCCAAATTTTATCAGTGGCTTTAATAAATTGTAGAATGTGCAGTCCCACACCCCAATAACTTATCTCAGCAAATGGGCTAAGCCAGGTTGAATGAAGGTATCCTATGCACCTCAAATTCATAAGTGACTTAGAGAGATATCTATCCCATACATGTGAAGATTTTCCTCAGTGGAATGGGAAGATGAACCATTTGTCCCTATAGCCATGAAAGTGACTGAAGAAGGCTCTGTGGGGCACTGAAAGCTTAATTATACATCAAAGATACTAACTTCATCCACTGCATCTTGGGCCATTATCACTGCATCTTGACTTCTGTCTTGCTGCTGTAGTATAATTCCTCTGGAAGAGAGAGCAAGGCTATATAACTATGCCTCAGTTAATTCCAAATCATACACAAGTTAAGACAACATCCTGTGAGGTCATCGATCCTTTGCAAAAATAAAAGACAGGTGCAGCTAGATAGCACAGTGGATAGAGCATTGTTCCTGGAGTAAGGAGGACTTGAATTCAAATCTAGAATCAGTCAATTAATACTAGATTCATGACCATGGGGGTAACTCAATCCCAATTGCCTTGCCAAAAACAAACAAAAAAGAAAGTGAAGGACAAACAGGACCATAACAATCCTGCCATTTAATAATTATAGATCACAATACGGATGTTCAATAATTGTGGCTTAATTGCAAAACATAAATTTCTCCCCTACAGTTTTAATAAAAAATAATTTTCACATAATTCATATAGCTGCCAATTCATGAAAAAGAGAAGTAAATTTTTTTTTAAAAAGTGTCTTGATAAAATGCTTTGTAAGAATTATCTATGTTTTTATTAAAGCTTTTTATTTTAAAAACATATGCATGGATAATTTTTTAACATTGACCCCTGCAAAAACCTTGTGTTCCAAATTCCTCCATCCCCCCAGTCCTTCCCTTAGAGGGTAAGTAATCTAATATATGTTAAACATGTAAAATATATGTTAAATCCAATAAATGTATACATATTTATACAATTATCTTGCTGCACAAGAAAAGTTAGATCAAAAAGAAAAAATGAGAAAGAAAACAAAATGCATGCATACAACAACAAAAAGAGTAAGAATGTTATGTTGTGATCTATGCTCCGTTCTTACAGTTCTTTCTCTAGATGCAGATGGCTTTCTTCATCACAATCATCTCACTGAAAAGATCCACATCCATCAGAATTGATTATTGTATAATTTTGTTATTGCATATGCAATAATTATCTATATTCTAAAATAGAGACCTCATTATTTGAAGAATTATGAATTGTGCAGACCTATATTACCAATGTCTCAGGTCAGAGGCAGCCAAAAGAGAAAACAATTTGGTTGCCCACAATACTCATGAATGGAAAGTTGATTTCTAATCTACACTTCATTCTCCCTCCCACTTTTGCGTCCCACCTTAATCATGCTACAAAAAGAAGAATTTAAAAAGTGAAGAAAAATATGCTTCCATTTGCACTGAGACTACATTAGTTCTCTGAAGGTAGGAAGAATTTTTCATCATAAATATTTTTGAATTATCTAGATGACAAAATTGATCCCAATAGGTAAGTTATTTAGAGATGATCAACATATAACATTATAGATACTATGTAAAATGTTCTCCTGGTTCTACTCACTTCATTCTGTATCAATTCATATAATTTCATAAAATTCATCTAACTTTTTCTGAGATCATTCTGCTCATCATTTCTAATTGCATACTACCTGTTTGTATCTTTGACCATTTATCAATTAGGGAATAACTCGCATTTTTAATAAATTTAAATCAGTTCTCTATATCTGTGAGAAATGAGGCTTTTGTCAGAGAAACTTCCTATAATTATCTCCCCAATCCCTGTTTTCTATTTTCTTTCTAATTTTGACTGTACTTGTTTTGTTTGTGCAAAAGCTTTTTAAATGTAAATGAAATTATCCATTTACTTTTCATAACATTTTTAAATTATTGTTTAATTCTAAATTCTTCATTTATAGTTAGGACAGGTAAACGATTCCATGTTCTCCTAATTTGCTTATGATATCATGATTTATGTCTAAATCATGTACCCATTTTGACCTTACCTTGGTATACAGTGTGAGATATTAGTCAATACCTAGGTTTTGCCAAGCCATTTTCTAATAATCCCAGCAATTTTGTCAGACAGTGAATTCTTGTCCTCAAAGCCTGGACTTTTGTGTTTATAAAACACTGAAATTACTATGTTTTTTTACTACTGAGTAAGAATGTGTACCTAATTTGTTCCACTGCTCCATTATACTATTTTTTAAAACCAGTACCAGGTTGTTTTCATGATTACTACATTGTGAGATTTAAATCTTATGCCAGACTGTCCTTCTTCAGATTTTTTCTTTTATTGATTGTTCTGATATTCTTTCTTCCAGACTTTCTTACTACTTTTCTTTCCAATTAACACAAATTGTGTTATTACTTTTCTGGGTCTATTAAATAACTTTTTATCATTTAATTAATATGACACTGAATAAACAAATTGACTTAGATAATATTGCAGTTTTTATTGTATTACCTCAACTTATTTATGAACAGTTCATAGTTCTCTAGAATTTTAGATCTATCTTCATTTATGTGAGTGTTCTGTAATTGTGTTAATATAGTTCCTGGGTTTGTCTTGGCAAATCAAGTAGTTTATATTGTCTGAAGATATTTTAAGTGGAATTTCTCTTTGTGTCTATTCCTTCTGGATTTTGTTGGTAATATATAAAAATGATGATAATTTATTTGAGTTTATTTTATATCATGCTACATTGTCAAAATTGCTAATTGTTTCAAATTGTTTTTACTCTAAATATACCACTATTTCATCTGCAAAGGATAAGAGTTTTGTTTCCTAATTGACTATGCTAATTCCTATTCTAATATGCCCACTATCCCAAGTCCTTCAATTTTACTTTCTCCTCTTATTGGTACATCTAGCAGTTCTAGTACAATATTGAATAACAGTGCTGACAATGAACACCCTTACTTCATTCCAAATCTTATTGGAAGGCTTCTAACTTATTTCCATTTCAGATAATGCTTGTTGATGGTTTTTAGATAAATATTACTGTTAAGGTAAGCTCTATTTATTCCTTTACTTTCTAGTGCTTTTATTTTTATGCTTTCACTAATTTTAGCTTTTCTTTTTGATACTATTTTTCCAATTATTTTTAGCATTCATTTTTACAAGATTTTGAGTTTTAAATTTTTGTCCCTCCCTCTTTACCTTTTCCTCTTTATAAAGTGGTAGGCAATTTGATATAGCACTGATGCCAGTCACAGTGAAAGAAAAAATAGATCAAAATAACTCATGAAAAACAGCAAAGCTCTCCATTCAGAGTCCATCAGCTCAATATGGATGTGGATAGCATTTCCCTTCATGAGTTCTTTGTACTTGTTTTTGATCACTGTATCACTGAGAAGATCTGAATCATTTGTAGTTGATTGTTTCCTGATTCTGCTCATTTCACTTTGTATCAGTTTATACAAGTCTTTCCAGGTTTTCTGAAATCTTCCTGTTCATCATTTCTTATTCCACAGTAGAATTTCATTAAATTCATATACCACAGATTCTCTAGCCATTCCCCAGTTGATGGGCAATTTCCAATATTTTGCCCCTATGAAAAAGGCTGCTGTCAATATTTTTGCACATTCATGTCCTTTCCTCCTTTTTCATGATCTCTTTGGGATACAGGTCTAATAGTGGTATTGCTGGATCAAAAGATATCCTTTGGACATAGTTCCAAATTGCTCTCCAGAATGATTGTATTAGTCTGCAGCTTCACTAACAATTTGCATTTCTCTAGTCAAAAGGGATGTAGAATACTTGTTTATATGCCTAGAAATGGCTTTGATTTCTTCATCTGAAAATTACTGGTTATATCATTTGACTATTTATCAATTAAGAAATGACTTGTATCTAGTTAAATTCGACTCAATTCTCTATCTATTTGAAATATGAGACCTTTCTCAAATAGTTGTAAAGATTGTTTCCCAGCTTTCTACTTTTCTTCTAATCTTACTTGCATTGATATTGTTTGTGCAAAATTATCTATTTTTATATTTTGTAATCCTCTCTATTTCTTGTTTTGACATGAACCTGTAATTCACTCAACTTTTCTTTTAGAGATTTGGTTGCTATACTACTTGGAGCATATATGTTTAATAGTGATGTTATTTCATTGTTTAGGAAACATTTTAGTAAGATGTAGTTTCTTTCCTTGTCTCTTTTCATTAGGTCAATTTTTTATTTTGTTTTGTTTGACAACAGGATTGCTATGCCTGTTTTGTCTTAATTTAAAATTTTATTTTTTATTTCAGCTTAAGCATAAAATATTCTACTCCAACCATTTACCTAATTCACTTAGTGTGTCTCTGCTTTAGGTGTGTTTCTTATAAGTAACATATTGCAGGATTCTGAGTTTTGATTCACTCTGCTTCTGTTTTATGGGATGCTTCATCCCATTCACATTTACAGTTATGATTTCTGTATATTTTCCTCCATCCTATTTTTCCTACTGTTTGTGATCTCTCTCCTTTCACTCTTTGCCTCCTTGACAGGTTTACCTTATCTGGTCTGGTCTCTTTTCTGTTAGTCCCTCCCTCTCCTACTTTAAATTAATCTTCTCTGCATGTTTTCTCTTTTCAGGTAAGATAGATTCTTATATTAAACAAATTTTATATATTATTGCCTCTTTAAGCCAATACTAATGAGAGTAAGTTTCAAACAATGCCCATCACTCAATTCTTGATTATAGTCCTAGTTTCTTTACCTTTTGGAATACTGGAATAGCATGTTCCCTGACCTCCAACTTTTTAATGTTGTACCTGCTAAGTTCTGTGTAATCTAGTTATGCCTTTGGATCCTAGAACTGAAAAATATGACTGTGGTCTATGAAAAGGTATGTGTGTGTGTGTGTGTGTGTGTGTGTGTGTGTGTGTGTGTGTATGTGAGAGAGAGAGAGAGAGAGAGAGAGAGAGAGAGAGAGAGAGAGAGAGAGAGAGAGAATGTAGGGAGTCGGAATTATTCAAACAGAGGCAAAAATGAAATAACATTACCTCACATAATCAAAATAGCCAACAATCAACAGATATTTTGAGGGAAGAGAGTAATTCAAATGGCGAAGCAGGAAAGTGTTGTCAGAATGATATAAGCAAAAGTCACAGAATAACTGGGGTTAAATTAAGTACGAGTGATTCATACTGGGTCATTAATAAAGAAAATTAAGAGGCCATGTAAGGCTTTGTGAGTTTGGAGAGAACCATGATTCATTCATTTTTATTAATTCATTCATTCATCCATTTTCCTACTTCTGCCACTTGCCAATTTGAACTGGTGAACCCCAAACTGATCACTACAACCAATTTAATTTGATGAACAATAGATATTTGTGTAGTTGGTGAGAAATGCAGAGGGTTCCAGAGAATAGAACTAGGATTCATGGATAGAATTGATTGGGAGACCTGGTTCACTCAATTGATAAAAGACCTTATAGGAATAGATCCATGCTTTAGATCTGAGCTTGGGTTAGATGACATTAATATTAACTTTTTAGAAATTCTGAAATTCCATTTTTCTAAGGGCTGTGTTGCTCCTAAATTTAAATTTCACTCTTTTATTTTAAAGGGACCTCCTTTCTGTCCTCATATGGCTCATTTTCTCCCAACCAACAGTGGAAAACTAAAGGCTAGATGGAGCTAATAGTCTCTCAGGTCCCTTCCAGATAAAGGATTATGTGATTTAATGGTGTTTTTAATTATGTATTCTTTTAGAGTATGCTAGTGGCCCTGAGAGTAAATAGCATATAGAACAACTGTTTTTTATAGATAGAATAAATGAAAAGAGCCAGATGAAGACACATATAATTCTTTCTTTTCCTTCCCTTCTTTTTAAAAAAAATGGGCTGGAATTAATTTCTTCTTTTTTTTTTTTTTTTTTTTTTTTTTTTTTTTTTTTATGAAAGAGTTTTGGAGAATTTGGCCTGGCCCTTCTTTATTTTTTTTATAATAGATTTTTTATTTTTCAAAATACATGTAAAGATAGTTTTCAACACTCATCATTGTAAAACCTTGCATTCAAAAACTTTTTCCCTCCCTCCCCACCTATTCTCTCCCCTAGACAGCAAATAATCCAATATAGGTTACACATATAAAATCCTTCTAAATATATTTCCACATTTATCATGGTGCACAAGAAAAATCAGATCAAAAAGGAAAAAAATGAGAAAGGAAAAAAAATCTAACAAACAACAATAAAAGTGAAAATACTATGCTGTGATCCACATTCAATCCTCATAGTCCTCTTCTTTGCAGATGGCGCTATTTCAAGTCCATTGCAATTGCTCTGAATTACCTCATTGTTGAAAAGAGCCAAGTTCATCACAGTTGATGACCAATTTTCTTGGTTCTACTCACTTCACTTAATATCAATTCTTCTAAGTCCCTCCAACAGTCCTCTCTTTTTAGTTAGAACATACATTATCCTAAATTGACAGTTGTGGAAGTGACTTCTGTATCCTCTTCATCCCTCACAGATAACATCTGACCTCAAATAATCTAGACACTTGTTTATAATTTCTCACATCAAAATGCTCCTTAAATCAATGGCAGCTTGCTCTGTTATATTAAATCATTATTACGCTTTCCTAGACATGTACAGGTGCATGTTTTATAACTGGTTCTTGGAGTAAGGGGGAGGAAAATTTTACACATACACACATGTGTGTACATATATGTGTGTGTATATAGGTGAATTTACACATATATGTGTGTATATATATATATATGTGTGTGTGTATATATATGTGTATATGTATATATATATATATATATATGTATAAAACTTTAAAGTTTTAATAAGCTTTATCAACTTTTCTCCCCCCTGAGGTAATTGGGGTTAAGTTACTTGCCCAGGGTCACACAGTTAGGAGTGTTAAGTGTCAGGCCAGATTTGAACTCAGGTCCTCTTGACTTCAGGGCTTGTACTCTAACCACTGCACCAACTAGCTACCTTTTTATCAACATTTTTGAAAACTTTGTTAATTCTAGACAAAGAACAAAAAAAATCAAATTCTGATTTGTAGCATTTGCTGATTTATGAAGTTTAAATGTTTACACTGAAAATTTAATAATCAGCTCTTGAGAGCTGGCTCCAATACACCTTGCCCAGCCTCTACCTTCTGTTGTTCCATATGACATCGTGGCATTTGCCTCTTACTTTGTGGGAGGCAAATATGAGTAAATCAGATTCCTCAGAGCTAGGGCAATGTGTGCCATAATTGGCCATTCCTATGTAGGTATATGTTATATCATCATCTTTATATCAGGTATGCTATTCAGAGGATAGCATAGAAGAATCATGATATAATAGAAAACAAAGAAACAAAATAAAACAGACGAAAAACACTGAACTTGTTATGCAAAAGCTGAGCATTGAAAGTGGATCTGAATACTTGTTCTTACATTTTCCTTGGACAAAACTATTTCCCTGTGCTTCTCCTTTGTTTCCTTATTTGTCAAATGATGGAATTTGTTTAAATCCCCTATAATATTTCATCCAAATATAATATTCTATTTCTATAAAATAATAATAATTAGCAGATTTGTATGTATGTATCTAAATATCCACACACATATTATAGTTTTAGAATTACAAATGGTTTTACATGTAATAATACTTCCTTCAATTCTTCAGGAATCCTAATATTATTCTGCAAATTTAAAAGGTGAATTAGAAAGATTAAGCAAACTGTTGAAGGTCACAGTAAAGCTGGCACAAGTCTGGCACATTGTAGGCATTAACTCCAAAAACGAAAGTGTATATATTAAGCACTACTGTGGAATCTGTAGTAGTCAGAAGCCTAACATTATCTTTTTTATTCCCTGCCTTCTGTTCCTAGGGCACAAGGCAGGGAAATTGTATTCCTGCCTCTTAAGGTTGAATGTGAAACATATTGCCCCCCAGAAACCATATAATGATCAGATTTATTTGAAATAGTACTATAAGTATGATGCTTCAGATACACTGTGGATAAAATTGGCTTTGTTGGTTAGCCTGGAAATGTAACCATAATTTATAATGTATTTTCTATGGGAAAATCAATAAGTTCCAAATTACTTGAAGGAGAAATGTAAGATATGTCCCACTTATGATAACATCATCTCACTTTTGACTGCCAGATCATACTGATGATTCATATTAAGACTAAAAACATATAATCTCTTCCACTTAAATTGTTCTTTAATATTGCATCTTCCATTCTACATTTATAAAGTTTATTGAATACAAGTGAAGAAATTTTACATTTATCCTTATTGATTTTATCACACAATTTTTGGGCATATTCTGGTTTATGAATGTTTTCTTTGGAAACTGACTATCATCTACTGTTAGTTAGCCATCCCAGTTTCATGTTAGGTGTAAATTTCATAATCATGATGTCTATACCTATTATCATCCTTGCCACTAATAAAAATACTAAAATTACAAAGCCACAGGCAGATCCTTGAAATCTTCCATTAAAAAAATCTCCTCTTGGTTGGCATTGAAGTAAAAATCTTTCCATCTGGTCATTCATCCTATATAAAATTCACCTGACTCTACTATCACCTATCCTATATTCATATTTTTTTTCATAAGAATAACATGGGAGACTTAAAACTTGGCTGAAATTTGGCTATTTTGCACATATATTAGTACAATGGTTAAATTTTTAAGTTTTATTGAAATATTCTTTTTTTTAACTTTAAAAGCATTTCCAAATATAATATCAGTGTTATTAAAATGAACAAATTTGGAGACTTAGAAACTGATAAAAAATGAAATGAGTAAAACTGGGTAAAGTAGAAATGCTGAAGCATTTGCCTCATTTTCCAGAATACTGACCATGACAACAAAAAGAAAGACATGAGACTGGCATGACATGTTCTATCTAGATGAATAGATAGAACATTTATTAAGCATTGTGTGCCAGACAGTGTTCTATGTGTTGTGAATTCAAATATAAGCAAGATAGTTTCTGCCATACTTAAATTTATATTTTACTTGAGGAAGAATATCTATTGAGGAACATGAGAAAGAGAGGAGGAAATTTATCTCAGATAATGAGAAGATATGAAAATGTAAACCCATTGTGAATAGATTTTGTTTCATTCTTTGTACTTGTGTCTCCTAAGGCTACCACAGTGCCTGATACATAGTAAGTTCTTTTATAAATACTTTTTAAAATTGATTTGTATACAGGAGGTGGTGTGCAAGACTGGGCTCTGCAAGATAAAGCAAAAGCTCATTTATCTGGACCCAGGTGTGGAGTTCATGGCTCTGCAAAGAATGAGTTGAAGATGATTGACAGAGGACACAGGGAGGAAACTGTGAAGCAGTCTTAATGGCATTTAGGAGACACTCCTATTTTCTTTTATTTTTACAAAGAAAGACATAAAGAATGTTAGTGAAGAATTATTTTAATGAATGAAGAATTCTTTTTGAATGAAGAATTTTTTAATGAAGAATTCTAGAACTTCACTAGGAACAGACATCAAAGTCTGATAATATAATAGAATAAACCTAGCCCTCAGGACTTAAGTAATGCTTTCAGTCTCTATGAGGCAGAGGTAATCATGGTGTCCTCTGTAAGGTCAGTCTATTACTTTAATTCGAGATTTCTAATCACAATGGGTAAAAGCTAAAAGATTCAGATGGTGCTATTCTGATGAGTCCTCTGATGTTCCAAATTGTATTAAAATTAATTGGTCTGGGTGTCTCACCTGGGCCATTTAAGCAAAAGTGACAGGTGACTACTAGAGCACTTATTAGTGATGATAGGCTTATGGAAGCCTTGTAGATCTCAGGAGATGAGCATGATATTCATTTTGACCTTTGCAAGGACTTCTAAACTGGAAAATTATTTTTTTAAAGTTGACCTTAAAACTAAGGGAAATTATTGATTTGTAAAGATACAAATAGGAAGGGATGAAGATGAGAGTGACTTGCTTGGTTTTCTTGAGGAGGTGCCCTGTATCAACATAGTTTGATATAGGTTGACTTAAACTCTATCTCTTAAAATGGCTATTCATAAAATGGACCTCTATTTTTTTTAACCTCAATATTTTCAGATGAGTCACAATAACAATGACAATTATACTAATAAAACCCTGAATTTTTATATCATATGAAGGCTTGTAAGTACTTATTTATGCATTATCTTATTTGATTATCATAGAATTTCTGGGTTGTGCATTAGGCAAGGAAGGTATTCTTTTGCATTTTACAGATTAGGGTCAGAGAAGGAAAAAAAAGGCTTAAGGTCTTTGAGGTAGTTGCTGGTAAAATCCTAATTAGATGACAAACCCTCCTTACAGAGCAGTATTCTTTCTATCACAGCTCCCCAAGTATATTCCTTTGACCTTTGTACTTCATTTTTATGTTTCCAACCAGTATTTCCTCCAGTTCACAAGAGAAGGTCATAATGTTTATATCCTGGAAGGGGAGGATTGCTTTATAGTCGATGCACATAAAACTCTTTGTCACAGATGAATGATACTTAGTGGGAAGGAGAGTATAGCTGGGGAGGCCTGTAGGAAAATGGACAATGTGCTCAACTTATATCTGGATCCTGAAAACCCCCTAAGTAGGGAGACTAGATATGGTGAGAGTCATTTTTTTACCCTGGTTAGAATCATAAACCTATTATCTATTCAAAACTATGGTAACCTTGAAAATGAGATCCCTATTTTCTCCCCAGCAAATGAATAACATTCCAAACATAATACTGCAAATATAAAAATACAAACTCTCAAAAAAAACTTCTAATAAGTGCTTTTCACCTACTATCTCTATTTCCTTAGCATTCATTATTTGACATGCTACAGTTTGGTTTCTGGCTTCTCTCACAAAAAGGTATTTCTCTAAGATCACCTATAACTTTTTTCTTTCTCTTCAACTGATCATATTTAAATATGTCTTCTCTCTTCTTACCACCTTACCTTACTTCATTTTCCCACAATGTTCTCTAGAATAATGTGACAGTTATTTAAAAATTTTATTGTCATAGACTCTCCCTGCTCTAATTCATTCTCTACATTGAAGATAGGCTAACTTTAGTAAAAGATTGTTTTTATTAATTCATTCTCTTTGTCAAAAATCTATGTGATAACAAGATACCCTCAAGTACCAAGTACTTGAACTTGCCATTCAAAGGCTTCTCATGGAATATCTCTTTCCCACTGACCCAAATCTTTAATCATTAAGGATCATAGATCTACAACTGGGATAACTCTAAAGTCCCATATAATCCAGCTCTCTCATTTTATAGATGAGAGAACAGAAGGTCTAGGAAGTTAATGGCTTTCCCTAGATCAGACAGGTACTAAATGTCTTTTTAGCATAATCAATTCTAATGAGCCTAGTTTACTTTTTGGGCTTTTCCCATCCTCTGCATTGAGCCAAAACCCACCCATTTTTCAAGATCTTACTTCAGACTCATTTCTTCCATGAAACTTTTCAAAGAAATACAATATTCAGAAGAAATAAATTTAAAATAGTTGTATTCAAATTCCACTGCTGATACACACTATCTCTCTGGTCTAGGAAAAACTTATTTAACATCTCTGTTTTTTTTTTTTTTTTCTTATCTATAAAATGAGGGGATTGCAATAGACAGGCCCTAAGATTTCCCAATATTAGATCTCTGATCCATAATGACCTTCCATTGCTGTATTAACATAAACATTAAGTTAGTTCCATTTGTAGCTATTATGAATATACTTGCATTTGTGGTTGTTGCCACTGATCTGACTCTGGTCCACAGCTCTGAGTCTGCATTTAAAATCACTCATTCTACAGACTTCTGCCTATGGCTTTTTTTTTCCAATTGAAGATTAAGAGAGTTCAGGATATGGGCACTCATTTATATAGAATCTACAGACAGCATAAAGCAACTTGGAGTCAGGGACACCCATGTCTTCAGATATTTACTTGTTATGTTACTTAGACTTAGTCACTATACGTTTCTGGGACTCAGTTTCCTCATCTCAGCAATGAGTGGGGTTGGAGTCAGTGACCATTAAGGTCCCTTCCAGCTCTAAATCTTTAATTCTATGATATGAACCCATGATTTTTCCCAGTGTTAGTATCAGGTTTCTTAGGACCAAAAATAAATCTTAATTGCCTTTTCTTTCCCATTTATACTCCTCTCCCTTATGTATTCTAATCTCTCATAGATCTGCTGGGATCTCCAAAATCAAAGAATTATTTTGTCTCTCCATTAAATCGAATCATTCTTCTTAAGTGATTTCTCTTAATAGACACAAACCACTAGTTTAAAAAAAAATAAATTATAGCCTTTTTTTATTAAATTAGATTCCCCCTCCCCAAAAGCAACCACTTTCAGAAAAAAAAAAAAAACATAGCAACCAGTAGAGGGAATCTAAAATTTTTGCAATTGAGGAAAATGAGACAGAGATAAAGTCACTTAGCCAAGGTCACAAATGTAATTGATGGCCATCCATGATTCAAACTCTGCTCTTCTGACTCTGAACTGAGGGATTTTTTCCTCCCTTAATTATATTACACTTTCATCTTTTTTTATATTTGATACTATCTAACTGCATCTTTAACATTGTTATCATCAACATCATCATCAGGGTCATACTTCATTACCCCAAAGTACCTTCTTGAATAAATTAGCCCAGTGGTGTCAAACTACAATAGATACATGGCTTCAAAACCACATATAAGGGGGGGCAGTTACATGGCGTAGTGGATAGAGCACCAGCCTTGAATTCAGGAGTTCAAATCTGGTCTCAGACACTTCCTAGCTGTGTGACCCTGGACAAGTCACTTAACCCCAGACTAAGGGGGGGGGGACACATATAAGGATCACTGTGGGTGCTTTTGATTTAGAAAACCACTTTTAAATTTTTTTCTATGGTTTATTGTATTTTTTTAAAAATTTGTTGAATATTTCTCAAATATGTTTAATTGTGGTTTAAGACACACTTGAGAGTATTACTAGTATCACTAGCCCACAATGTTTGACATCTCTGCCTTACAGAATTTATGCAATATTGTGAAATTTTCAGTGCTTTGCAAATATCTTAATTGATACTCCCAATGATCCTGTGAGGTAGATCTGATTATTATTCTCTTTTCATTAATGAGGGAACTATAGGGAAGTTGTATCACTCGTCCTGGATCTCACAACAAGTAAATGGTTGAAGCAGAATTCAAACTTGGGGCATCTTGACTCCAAGTCCTGTCCTGTAATCACTGCATAAACTACATACCTTGATATAATTTATATTTTTTCTAAACTTTATGACACTGGAACTGGAAGCTAGATGAATCAAATGTCTTGCCTCAGGTTCCACAATCAGGGAAGCAGGGCTAAGAATTCAGCAGTCCTGACACCTAGTGAAGTAATATTTGTCCATGCAATGAAGTATCATAAAAAGAACACTGAGTCTGGATTCAAAAGACTTGAGTACATTTTTTCTAGATGGATGAACCTGGCAAGTTACCATATTTCAGTTTTGCCATCTCAGATAGATACAATGTTATTCATAATAACTATCTCATGAAATTGTTGTAAAGGAAGTCCTTCATAATATGACAAAGTGGTTTAGTGGGAAGAGTACTAGGATTTCAGGGAATGAGAACCTTGATTCTACACCCAACCATGCCATTGATACCCTGAATGATGTTAGGAAAGTAACTTAATCAACAGACAAGCATTTATTAAATAGCTATTGTGTGCTAGGTACTATGTTAGATGGTAGTGATACAAAGATAAAAAAAAGTAGGAAAGAAAAGAAATGAAGGGAAAAAGAAAATAAAAGAAACAATTGTTCCTCTCAAAATGGCTTTCATACTATTGGGTAGAAGAGAAAAATGTGTTGTTGTTTTCTTTTTAATTGGCTCTTAGTTTCCTTACCTACAAAATACCTGCTTCCTAAGCAGTGTTGGGTGGTTTCCAAGATCCTGTCTAAGATCCATGTATGTGTATGTGTGTCTGTGCATGTGCACATATATATGTGTATTATTTATACATGTATACACGCATGTGTGAAGTATTATTTCACCATTTTTATAGTACATGAAATTGAGCTTTATCTATTTGTCTTAATGAATTTCTTTATGTTACTACATAATCATATATCTTGCTCATGTTTTTTGGAAACTTTTTTTTTCTAAAAAGAAAGGCCTATTGATATCAGAATTTATAATGTTTATCTGTGAGTCCTTGATGCCAGCAGGATGTCAGCTGGTGATTTCTGACAAGCCTTGGGAAAAGAGCACAATATAAACTGACAGAGCTAATATGTCATCTGACAGCTACAATTTTGAGACCTGAAGCCATCCAGCTTGTGTCATGGATCCATTTCTGTTGTTTTATTAAGGCAGTACTCACCTGTAGAGGTGGTGCATTCTCATTTTTGCAAGCTGATCTATCAACTTATGAAATTGCAGCAAAAAGTCATTCTCAGGTGCAGAATTTGCTAGCTATCAGCAGCACAATGGGAAACTTGGAGGCCTAAATAAAACCCATATTACCCTGGACCCTGCCTGTGATTTTCAATTTTCTTTACCCATTTTTTTAAAGGGTTGGCTTTAGTGTTACTAGCTTCTCCCATTGCTATGTTATCCATATTCATTCTTTCTTTTGTCCCCTTCCTCATTTTCTATCCCCCATTCTTCATTTTTTCACATCACTAGTGGACACATAGAATTTAAAGTGTACTCCAGTGATCACTTAGTGTTAAAAGAATCTCAGAGGAATGGTGATAAATCAGACATCATAAAGTATATATACTAAAAATAAAATCCCTACCACTATCCAACTTTCTTTGGCTTTCCTCTATATCCCTTAGATAAAGAGCTATCAACTTCAGATATAGAGCTAAATGGAACTATCTATCTATTCCAATCCTCTCATTTTATAGATGAGGACACTAAGATACAGAGAGGTAGTGAGGATCACACCACTAATAATGATCTGCAATAGTATTCAAGTTTTTTAGTAGGATTGTTGTGAAGATCAAATGGATTAATATTTTCAAAGTTTATTAGTTCAGTGTCTGACATATAGTAGGTACTATATAAGTGTTTATTGCCTACACTTCCTTCCTCCTAATCTCATGTAGGTGCATAATACATAGATATCTTTATTATGTTAAAGAAATATTGTAAGTGGACACATACTGGGGGCTTTGCTCACTTTATCTCAACACTTTGAAGATAACAATGGAGTACAAGGAGTACTGTGACCTACAATTTATTACTCATTCTCATCTCATCACAATCATTTTGTTTCTTTACTGATATCCTTTCTCACTTTGCCTTTGTAATTCTTTGTATAAAGTGACATTCTTACAGTCACCATACAGTTTTCTATTGCTCTTCAACTTACATTCAATCCTCAAAAATGTTAAAAGTTAAAGAAGTGAAATAAATATGTTGAAAGTTAAATATTTTAGAGTTTCTTAGATATAATCAAGATGGTTATTTATAGAAGATTATAATCTCTCATGCCTTTCTCATTAACTCTTGTCAATATTCTCCTATAAATCTGCTTAATGGGTCCACCTCAAGTACCAGAGAATTTCCTTAAGAACTTTTAGCATTCTGAATGTTTTAATAAGCACATTGGTTGTCCATGTGTCATCTGCCATATATAACATGACCAGCCTACTTCTTTTGCCAAATATACAATTTTTCCCTAGGTAATATCTTTAAGAAGTAAAAGATATCAGAAAAAATGAGTACAAAAATAAAATGGGTTGATCATATGTTGAGAGTGAGGGATAATGATTGATGATCCATTTGTTTCCCTAGAAATCCTCTGAATGTCAAGAGCAAATGAGGAAGCCTCCAGTACATTGGGTAGAATGCTTGTGGTGAATTTCTGGGAAAACATGAAAAAGACTTGCATGAAATGTTTCATATGGATGGATTAGGCTCTGAATTTTAGAAGGTTCAAAACACCAATGAAATCATAGATTCATTTGACTGCTTTTCGATAACTTTTATACCATTATCATTTTATCCCTGATCATCACTGCTGTAATATGTTGCAATTCTTTCATAGTCATGTCTCTTCATTGTCTTTTGGGTCAAGAACAATTTTGATTCTTCAGAGATTGTGTGTGACATGATTTAAAAACATTATATCATCATTGAATGCATATCAAATGGCTGTAAATCAAATGTTATTTGTGACTACCTTAGATATGACATTACTAAAGTTAGGTACTCATTTTTTTTAAACTTTGCATTTCTATGTAACCTACATCTAAATATGTCTTCCACATAGTATTTTCTTAATAAACGTTAATTGAATTAAATTAAATTCCATAAACAAAATGAAGTCCCCAATAATCTTTACTGTGTTCTTCACATATGAAATCTGGGGATTAAAATGCCTCTATCTGAGCTCTGCTCCTTGATTTTTTATCAGTATTTAAACATAAATTTTTCTGATAGGTCTAAAACTGTAATCTTTTACAAGTATATGGTCACTTTACTATTGGGTACATATTAATTGTAGAAACCTTCTAAGAAAGATCTTAATATATATATTGAACTTGAAAATATGGGATCATCTGATTTTCCCTTTTGAAGTCTGGAGACCATGTAGTATATCATTCAAAGTGATGAATAGAGTCCCTTTCAGCTTCTGTAAATTCTTTCACCTATGAGCTTACACATCAGCAAAACACACTAATAAACAAAGGGAGGGATAAAACAATAGAAATTCCAAACTATTTTCAACTACTCTAATCCTAGTTGGGGTTAAAAATGAAGCCAAGATGTCAAAGTAAAGGCAAGAATACATCTGAGTTCTCACAAACTCTCCTCCAAAACACTATTAAAATGACACTCTAAAATAAATTCTTGAGTGGCAGAACCAACAAAAAAATGGAGGGAAAAATTTTTCCAGCCTAAGACAACTTGGAATTTGATTGACAATATATAATATTTTAGGACCTGTCATCTTTTATTGTTGCTTTGTACAATTCTTATTGTAGCTCCAGCATATTTGGATTTTTTTTTTTGTTTGCTTGTTTGTGTTTCTTGTAAAATTTTTCTGTTTCATCTGGGTTTTTTGAAGTTTAGCAATAATGTTCCTTGTAATAATGTTTTCCTTGAGAATAATCTGGAATTATGCCCCAAAAGTTATCAAACTGTGCATATCCTTTGATCCAGCAGTGCTACTACTGGGCTTATATCCCAAAGAAATACTAAAGAAGGGAAAGGGACCTGTATGTGCCAAAATCTTTGTGGCAGCCCTTTTTGTAGTGGCTAGAAACTGGAAAAGGAATCAATGCCCATCAATTGGAGAATGGTTAGGTAAATTGTAGTATATGAATGTTATAGAATATTATAGTTCTGTAAGAAATGACCAGCAGGATGAATACAGAGAGCTTTGGAGAGACTTACATGAACTGATGCTAAGTGAAATGAGCAGAACCAGGAGATCATTATACACTTCAACAATGATACTGTATGAGGATGTATTCTGATGGAAGTGGATATCTTTGACAAAGAGAAGATTTAATTCAGTTCCAATTGATCAATGATGGACAGAATCAGCAACACCCAGAAAAGGAACACTGGGAAATGAGTGTAAGCTGTTTGCACTTTTGTTTTCTTCCCAGGTTATTTTTACCTTCTAAATCTAATTCTCTCTATGCAACAAGAGAACTGTTTGGTTCTGCACACATATATTGTATATAGGATATACTCTAACATAATTAACATGTATAAGACTGCTTGCCATCTAGGGGAGGGAGTGGAAGGACGGAAGAGAAAAGTCGGAACAGAAGTGAGTGCAAGCTATAATGTTGTAAAAAAATCACCCAGGCATATGTTCTGTCATTAAAAAGATATGGTAAAAAAAATAATGTTTTCCTTGTAGGGTCTCTTTGGAGTGGTGATTTATGGATTTTTCTTATATCTACTTTCTTCTCTTGTTCTATCACTTTAGGACAACTTTTCTTTGATTATTTCTTGCATTATTTTATCAAGGTACTTTTATTTTTTGGTCATAGCTTTCAAGTAGTCCAATTATTCTTTTATTTTCTCTTTTTGAACATTGTTTTTCTTATAAAATGTTTCACATTCTTTTCTGCTTGTACATTCTTTATATTTTGTTTTGTTATTTTTTGGTCTCTTAAAGCTTTGCTGATTTCCCCTTGCCCAATTATAATTTTCAAAGAATTATTTTATTCTTTTTTTTTTATTTTAATAGTTTTTATTTACCAGATATATGCATGGGTAATTTTACAACACTGACAATTGCCAAACCTTTTGTTCTACTTTTCCCCCTTCTTCCTCCCCCTCCTTCCCCACCCCCCACCCCCCGCCATGGCAGGTTGACCAATACATATTAAATATGTTAGAGTATAAATTAAATACAATATATGTATACATGTGCAAACAGTTATTTTGCTGTACAAAAATAATTGGACTTTGAAATAGTGTACCATTAACTTGTGAAAAAAATCCAAAATGCCGGCAGACAAAATTAGAGGGATCGGAAATTCTATGTAGTGGTAAATTATTTTATTCTTTAAGATTCTGGATCTCTTTTTCTAGTTCATGGATTTTCTTTTCATAATCTCCTTGTTTTTCTTGGATAGTTCTTAAAGTTTTTCTTCAATTTTATTTGATTTTTAGTCATTTTTTAGTTTTTCTATAATTTTTTTTTTTTTTTTTCTGGGCAGATAGACACCTAACACTATTCTTTGGGTTAGGAGAGACTTTTTTTTTTACTTTATTATCCTTCTCTGAAGATTAATATTCTTCTGTCTTCTGTATTCCTATAGTAAGTTTCTCTGTTTGGATTCTTTCTCCTTTGGATACTCATTTGTTTTAATGAGAATGTATTAGTATAACTGTTCTAATCTGGGGGCAAAGGAGAAGGGTTCCTCTGGCTTCACTTTGGCTCTCCCCTCCATCCTGGAATACCAAACCAAAAGCTCCACCTTCCTGGAATTGCCTGCAGCATTGTCCCTGCATGCTTCTACAGGCATTGGGTATGCTGGTTCCATCTCTTCCAGTGCTGTGTCTTTATAATACACCTGGGCCTGACATTTCTTATCAGCAGAATTTCCCTCAATTTTTCCAGATTTAAAATCTCAATTCTTGCTGTACCTGAAATGAAAGTTCCTATGGTTCCGTCTAAGGCTACTTCCCATCCAGCTATACTCAGGAATCCTTGCTTACTGTTTCTGTGGAACTAACCTGGAGGAGTTTATACTTTACACCAGTTAAATCTCAGTAGGGATTTTTGTTCCAAGAAGAACTCTTATACTGCTCTAAGTCTTATTTGTTTTTCACTGGTCTCTATTTGCCCTTGGGCTCAATTTTGTTTTGTTTGTTGGGGAAATCTGTAGAGTTAAGAATTTTCTGACTTTCTCAGCCGTCTTTCCAGAATCCTCCGAAATTGGAAATTTTGAGGTTCAGGTCCATCTGACTGGGGTGATAATAAAATTCAGTTCAGTGAAGGCTACACTCAGGAAGCCAGCTGTAAGTCTTATAGGTGATTAAATCTGCAGTAGTGACAGTTTCTGAAGCTCTAACCCCACAGACAGAAAGAGGATCATAAAGCTAGTCAGAAAGAGATTACAGGAGACTCTGCTGGAAGAGTCCTGGAAGTAGGACTCTATTGAATTGTTCATTCATAGTTTTAAATCATGGTCTCAAGGTGAGAAGGAACACTAGGAAGTGGTGGCATTTCTGGCATAGGTATATAGGATATACTATACCACAAGCACTCTTGTGGGTTATTCATAGACCAGAGTACAGTTTAGAAGAGCAGTAACTAAAACTGTCCTTTGATTATACAACCTTGCAAAAACTGAGAGCCTGAAGACCTTAGACCTAGCTCTGAGAATAGAAGTACAAAGTATTTCAAGCTTGGGATAGTGTCCCCTCCTCTCTAGGAACAGAGCCTAACTTTAATATGAAATTAAATGGGGGCAGCTAGGTGGCGCAGTGGATAGAGCACCAGCCCTGAATTCAGGAGGATCCGAGTTCAAATCTGGTCTCAGACACTTAACACTACCTAGCTGTGTGACCCTGGGCAAGTCACTTAACCCCAGCTTAAAAAACAAAACAAAAAAAATTGAAATTAAATGTCAAGAAATAAATTGGAAAAAAAGGAGCAAATGAACAAATAAACAAACAAAAGACCCTGAGCGTGGAAATTTATTATGGTGACAGGAAGATCAAAACACAAACTCCTAAAAAAAAATGGAACATGAGCAACTACATACAAAGCTTTAAAGAAAAATGTGAATTGGTCTTAGTTCTTTGAAGAACTCAAAACGAATTTTGTAAATCCAATAAGAGAAAGGAAAAATTGGGAAAAGAAAATCATGAAAAAGAGTCAACAGTTTGATAAAGGAGGTACAAAAATACTGAAGAAAATAACATCTTAAAAGACATCTTAATACCCCAAAAGAAAAAAAAAAAGGCACAAAAATTCACTGAAAAGAAGAACTGCTTAAAAAGCCAAATCGTCCAAAGGAAAAAAAAATGTACAAAATCTAAATTAAAATAACACCTTAAGAAGTAGAATTGATCAAATTTAAAAGGGAAGCACAAAAGCAAAACACTCCTTTTTGAGTCCTTCCAAGAAGTACTTAATTTTAACATTCCTTCCAAATTCCTTTAATGACACAAATATGATACTGATACATAAACCAAGAAGAGCAAAAATTGAGATAGAACACTATAGAACCATTTCTCTAATGAATATAGATATACATTTTAAAAATAAAATACCACAAGGAGATTACAGCGATATATCATAAAGATAATACATTATGACCAAGTGGGGTTTATATTGGAAATGCAGGGATGATTTAACATTGAGAAAACTATCAGCCTAATTGACAATATTAATAACAAAACTAAGAAAAATTATGTGATTGTCTCAATAGATGCAGAAACAGCTTTTGACAAAATATAATTCTTATTTAAAATAAAAAAATTCTATAAATCATAAGAATAACCAGATCTTTTCTTAAAATAATTATCAGCAAGCATTATCTGTACTGTATAGTAAGATCAGGAATGAAGCAAAAATGCCTATTTTCACCACTCTTGTTCAATATCATGCTAGAAATACTATCTATAATTAGAAGCATATATCTATAAGAAAAAGAAATTGAAGAAATTAGAATAAGCAACAGGGAAACAAAACTATCATACTTTACTGATGATAGATGGTATACTTGGAGAATCTTAAAGAATCAACTAAAAATCAATTGAAACAACAATTTTAGCAGAGTTGCAAGATAAAAAAAAAAGAATTTATATCATCAGCATTTCTATATATTACCAATAAAATCAAGGAGCAAGAGACGGAAAGAAAAATTCTATTTAAAATAAATGTAAACAATAGAAAATATCTGAGAGTCTGTTTGATAGGACAAATCTAGTAACTATATGAACAATTGCAAAATATTTTACATTAATAAAATCATGTCTGAATAATTGAAAAATATTAATAACTCATGAATAGGCCAAGCCATTATAATAAAATGATAATTCTACCTAAATTAATTTATTTATTTACTAGCATACCAATTAAACTATCAGAAATTATTTTATTGAACTAGAGAAAAGAATAATAAAATGCATCTGGAAGAACAAAAATCAAGAATATACCAGCAATCATTGAAATGTAAAGAGATATTTTTTAAAAATGTAAAGAAAAGCAGCTTGGTCACATCAGATTGCAAATTGTATTAAAAAGCAGGAATTGTGGAGACAATCTGGGATTGGCTAAAAAAATAGAGTAATATATATTACTGTATTGTGTATCTAACATATTCATTGGAATATATTAGATGCATATTCCTTAGTAGTAAATGACTACAATAATCTAACGTTTATTATTAATGGAACTCACAATTCAACAACAACTGCTGGGAAAACTAGAAAGTACATTGATGGAAACTAGGTATAGACTAACACCTCACTTTGTATACTAATATAAGGTCAAAATAGGTACATGATTTAGACATAAATCATGATACCATAAGCAAATTAGGGGAACATGGAATAATTTACCTGTCAGATCTGTGAAGAATGGAAGAGTTTGAATGCAGTTCTAAGCATATTTAAAATCTTTATTTTTTCTTATTTTTTTTAGGAGGGGGTGAGAACCTGTGTTTATTTTACATCATGACTAATATGGAAATATATTTTGCATCACTACCTAAGTATAAGCTATGTTAAAAATTGTTTGCATTCTCAACGAGGGGTAAGGAGAGGGAGAGAAAGAATTGGGAATTCAAAAAATTTTTTTTAAAATGTCCAAAAAATGTTATTGTAATTGGAGAAAAATAAATCTCACCAGACTTTTCTTTTTTTAATTTCCTCATCCTTTAGTACTCTGCAGCAGTAGAATTATAAAGGAATAGTTTTAAATTTACAGGCTAGGATTATATTGCCCCCTTCCCTTATATATACTAACTCTAAGCACTTTTCCGAGATCAAAATGCTAAAACATTCTCTTTATTAATAGACAAAACTGATTTTTTCCTTCCTCCCTCTACATTTTACTACATATTCTTCTCTGATGTTCTAACACAGAACATCCTGGGAGACATTTTTGGCAGGGAGAAAATATCTGATCATATTTGACCTTAACCATTATTATAGGTATAATGAATAATCTTAAAATAAAGGTACTTCAGGAAAACCTACATTTGCATACACACACATACACAAGAGTGAGATTTCCAGTGTCTGGATGGCCATAAAAAGACATATACACATACCAAGTATATGTGGCATCATGGTAATATTGAAAAGGAGAGTGGATATGGAGCATAGAAAGCTCAGTTTGGTTTTTACCTCATTCCCCTTGTCTTTGTGACACTAAGAAAGTCATGTAATCTGAGTTTCAGTTTTCTCATCTATAAAGTGAAAATAATAATACCTGTAGTAACCACTTGTGAGTCACAAATGAAATGTTGAATGCAGCAGTCTTTGTAAATCTTGAAGTATACAAATATTGGCTACTATAAAGAAATCTGTTAGAATTATCAGCTAATTACTGTATATACTTAAAAACTATTCCACACACTTTTCTAAGACCATCACTGATCTTTCTCCTGACTAATTGACAAAGATGATTTCAACAGAAAAGAAGTTAAATCACCATCTGCAAATCTTGGAAAAGCTTAATCTATCAATTGTTTTTGGCATCTGCATTACATAAAACACCCCCCTGTTTGTTCGAGTCCTCAGATGATCACATTTCACTGCTGTGTGTGAATTATCTAAGTGGGTACCAATAGTCTTTTTTATAGGAACATTAGAGGGAGCACAACCTTGAAGAAACCATACATTGACAGGTCCCCAAGGGACTACATGATTTTCAATAAAATCTTTATATCCTATTCCAAAACCACAGGATAACAATCGTTGCAATACAGGCAAGTCACACATAATTATCAAATCATTATAACATGAAAATATATATTCTCTATTCAACAATGAAAATTTACCTTTAGTTGCCAGCTCACCAATGTGATTTTCTTTCTTCAAGGTTCAGGATAATATCTTTCATCTATTTTCAGAATTTGGAATAATTGGGAGAGGGGAGTGGGCAATGATTCATCTTCCATGCAGTTGCTATTACAGTTGGCTTAAAATCAAGTTTTAATCCATTGTTTTTATCTCTATTCATCTACCTCCAATAAAGAGAAATATGATAGGAAATAACTCATAGAAAACTTCAAGGACTATTTCTTTGAATTTCTCCTTAGATATTAGACACATTTTAAGACTATTTTTGTCAAATATACATTAAAATTAATTACACTTTTAAGGTCTCCTAAAGCTATGGTATGAATGTGAAAATTTATCTAGTACCTTGAGCATGATGATACTAATAAATGAGGACTTCTCTATAAAATAGTCCATATTTGATGCTGATCTTTTTAAAGAATCTTTTTCAAGAATCCTCTATACTTATTATAAGGTAGCCATTCCAAGACAAAATTTAAATTTCCTAATATGGTTATTTAGACCCTGAACAAACTGACCTCAAATTATCTTTTTAGTTTTTCATCCATTTAATGTTTTTAACTTTTTTTCTTGAAATTCCTTTGCTTTAACCGATTTTATTGATTTTTCCTTAAGTAGCTGTGTGTTTCTATTTGTTACTATTGTCCATATTTCCCCAAACCTTATAATTCTCTCTTTTCCCTGCTTTTATCTGACTCATCCATATTTTGACCAATATTTTGACCATATCCAGACCACTATGATTCTCAGTGATCTCTCTCTCCTCTGGTCTCATAACATTCATTGTTGGCATGACTCATTTATCAATTTATCATGCACTGCTTTAATACATGATTCTCTTTTAGGTAAATTGGTAGATAATTCATACATAAATACATAGAATATTTATTAAATACTTTTTTGTGTCAGGCATTCTACAAGGTATTATGAATACAAAGATAAAAGCAGTATACTTTTTGTCCTCAAAAATCTAATATTCTGTGGAGGAGACAAACATATACTTATATGTGTATATATACATATATGTATATATGTATACATATGGGTAGCTATATCTGTATATTCATCTGTCATTAGATACAAAAGTTAATGGGAAGGTAGGGAATACAAAAGCATTTGGAGAGATCAGGAAAGACTTTATGAAGAAAGTGAAACTTAAATTGTGTTTTTCAGAACATAAACTCTAAGTGGTATAAATGTGAAAGGCATTCATTTTATGAATGTGTTTTTTTGTCTTTATTTATTTTTGGTATTTTGCACTTAATTATAATCTTATTGGAAAAACAAGATTCTCCAACAAGGATATAATTTCTTTGAGGACAAAAACTACTTCTTTGTACCCTTTTCCTTTTTCTGACTCTGAAGTAAATAGTGCAATGTTTGCATATGGTATGTAGTCATAAAATGTTTCTTTATTGAATAACTTTCATATGAAGTCATTGAGTAGACTGGTTTTGAATCAGGGAACTGATTTCCTGTAATTCCTTTTCACTGCCTGACACACTATAATCCATTTATAATGGGCATGGAATAAACTGCTTCATTTTCAATTGTTGTACTTGTACCTTCATTACTATATAATTTCCCAATTTTAAAGAAATTATAGAATGTTTATGTATCATTATAGCCAAGCCAAACTGTGGTTAGACTTTAGTGCAGGGGTTCTTAACCTTATAAGTGTATTGAGGATGTGTGTGTGTGTGTGTGTGTGTGTGTGTGTGTGTATACAAGTGTTCTGGACCCATTTGTCATTCTGATGTAGCTTACAGACTTCTTAGGTTACTTTTTTCTTCTTCTTTTTTTTTTTTAATAATTGAAGGAAATGCTAATTTCCATTAGAGGTTATTGTGAAGAGATTTCTGCTCCCCCCACCCCATCTGAGTTCACGAACTGTCTAAAATCTTATCCACAGACCCAAGGTTTAGTAGCTTTGGAATTAGAAATCCATTTTCTATAGCATTGAAAAATACTATTCAAATAATTTCATTGAGTCATAGATTTAGTGTTGGAAGAGCCCTTAAATATCATCTAGTTCAACTGACTCATTTTACAGATGAGACTTTCTACAACTCCCATGCCACTGCATCAGAGCACTGATTTGAACTCAAGTAGGTGAGTCCTTCTGTCCTAGAACTTTCTCCATTGTACCATCTACCTGCCCCATATCCATGTAGTGCACACAATGTAATTTTTTAACCACAAGCTAAAACGATTTTAAAACCTTGTTTATGGTGTACAAATACCTCTCTCTGACCTTTAATTTTGTTCATTCAAAGATGAATTGCTAAAAAAGCAATATATGCTACAACAAGGAAATACAAGAATGAATGAGACATTGTCCCAGCCTTTAAAGAACTTTCAACTTATGTGGAGAGATGGCATATAAATACCAATAATTAAATTATCACAGTATGAAAGAGAAATATATTCATGTTCCCTCTACTTTTTTATCACAGATATCTTTCAGATATTTGCAATGTCTGAGTTTCAATTTCCTACTAATACTATTTTTTCCAAAGTCATCAGTGAACCAAAGAATCATAGGATTGAAGAGCTGAAAGATATCTCAATATCTATCAAGTTGAATTCATCCATAAAAAGAAATTCTCTTTATAATACTTCTGAAAAGTAGTCCTTCAGGCTTTGCTTGAAGACTTCTAAAACAAAAAACAACAACAACAAAAAAAACCAATCTACCTTCTTCTGGCATAGACTGTTGTACTTTTGTTTAGTTCTCAATTGAAAACTTAATTAAAGTATGACCTTTTTAACATTAAAATTAAATTTAGTTCATAAGATGGGTGCCATAGTTACATTAGAAAAAATAAATGGCTTCATGGAAGAGATTGCCTTTGATTTTGGTCTAGAAGAACAAATTGGCTTCAGGAGAAGAGATAATGATAATGTCATGTATAAAATAGAAGTTGCTAAATTTGAAAAGGGCATAAAACTTTGTAGGATCCTCACAGAAATGTAGTATAACAGGTATTGAAATAGTTAAACAAAGATTTGGGAACTAGACTGCAATTCTTTATTAATATGTCAAAAATCTATGATTTCTTCCATGTATGAATTTTCTCAACCAAGGCAGAACCTAATGATCTTCAACCTATAGCAGAATATTACTCTTCCCTGAGATATCTGTATTGCCTGACACTCTGAAAGGTTGTAACTTGGTCATGCAGTTAGTGTTACATTCTTTGTGAGAATTTGCCTAAGGAGTTATTTGGAAATACCCTGCTCTTTTATTTTATCTGTGGCCTCTATTTCGGCCTATTATATTTAACAAAGTTTCCCAAGTCCTGGGTTCTAGTAAAAATATTTTCAATTGATACCTATGTAACACACTGTCTTGTACAATAACAACTAGATATAATACAAATGATTTAAACATTATATAAAAAGCTAATAATTAGTTTCAGAGATAATGATTCATTATCATCAATTGCCATCATCCTTGGAAGCAACTTTTAATAAGTGAAGTGCCAAGTTCCAGAATCCTTCAGTTCCATAATAACATGGACAGGATGAGGCATGTGTGGCACCTATACACATTTCAAAATTATATAACCTTCTTCCTTGTAAATTCTAAATCTATCAGCAGCTTTGAGAAGAACCTGTGTGACATGATGTTGGCCCTAGAGTGAGGCTCCAAGGCTCAAATGTCTGACACTTACTAGCTCTGTCATGTTGGGCAAGTCACTTATTTGGGATTCAGTTTCTTCATGTATAAAATATAATAATGTATCAAAAAGAATGGGATCTGATATAATTTTGTTCCTTATATAAAATCCTCTGTCTTTCAATTCTGGGCATTCTCACTAGTTGTTTACCTTATTTGTTATACTTTCTCTCTTTTCTTTGCTTCCTGGCATCTATGTATTCCTTCAACTCAGGTAAAATGTCATTTTAAACATAAAACCTACTTTGATTCTCCTTAATACTAATTCCTTCCTTCTGTTGATTATTTCCAACTTTTTTCTATATGTCGATATTTATATCTTGTCTTCCCCATTAAACTGTGAGCTCCCTGAAAGCAGGATGTTTTGGATTCATGGATTTTTGTTTTGTTTTATTTTTGCTTTTCTTTGTATGTCTAGTGTTTGGCACAGTGTCTGAATGCTTAGTAAATATTTGTAGGTTAACATACTGACATATTGATTACACATGCTCCTCATTATTTTCTCATCTGAATTTCAGATAATCAACTTGCCTCTACTTCTCATTCTGATATTGTGTGTGTGTGTGTATGTAAAAGATCCTAAATTCCTAAAAAGAAAGGGATCAAGTAGCCAAAAGACACTTTTTTAAATTCTAGAAATACTTTTAGATAATAAGCCTCAGTAATATTGAGATGGATGCATTAGTAAGTGATTCCCAATAGAGAAGTAATTAACAAAATAGTAAATGTCATATAGCTTTCAAAGACATTTATTTTGTGGGTTCAAAAAACAACTACTACATGTATTTCTTTTTTCCTCAAAACTTGATAGATTCATGCTCTCACTGGTGTATATGTCTCATCAGTGCCTCATCAGTGGAAATCATAATCTGTGCAGACCATCTCATTTTGTGTGATTGCTATTGATGTCCTTCCATATATCCTCGATGGAAGCTTCACTTGACATTCCTGAAATCACACTTTAGTTCTTTTAAAATTTCTTGGGGACCAATGCAGAACTGAGGCTATCTGCCCTCCATTTCTCACATGCACTATACAAATAATCACCACTTTGCCATATTATTAATTATATATATTATTAATGATATCTGGCATGTCAGAGTACCTCTTTGCCAAATACATGTGTAGAGACAGTGACAGTGAGAACCAAACTTCAGGTTGGATTTTCCCATAGCTTTGGAATGCCTCCTTACTGTCTAATAGTGCTTATAATAATTGGCTACCTGACCTTTTTGTAAATACACTACTAGGTTTCTTTCTATGTTGTGCAATTCACACCTAAATAAAATGTGTTCATCCTAAAAAAAGGATCATTTAAATAATCAAATAGTATTTATTAAAATATACCATGTGCCAGGAACTAGGAGTACAACTTCAAATAAAGAAAGGACCATTCTATTGGAGGAGAGAACAAATTTTATATGTATATATACATACACATACACATGTGCACACATCCATGTATACATACATATACATGGATGCACTATATCTGTGTACACACATATATGTGTATATATAAATATAACATAAATAAAAAGTAACAAATATATAAATGTACACATATGATTTAGTTAAAAAGGATATGTGTTGGTAGAAAGAGAACAAACATTTAGGAGAAATCAGGAAAGGTTTCATGTGGACAATGATGACTGAACTACATCTTACAGAAAGGGGGGAGAGAGAGAGAGAGAAAGAGAGAGAGAGAGAAGGAGAGAGGAATGGAAGGAGAGAAGGAAGGGGTGGGAAGGGAGGGAGTGGGGAGGGAAGAAAGGAGAGAGGGAGTGTCAGTTTGAGGTAGCAGTAAGAAGGGAGGGCATTTTAGGAATGAGGGATAGTGAGTGTAAAGGTACTGAGTTGGGAGATGTGTTATTAATAAATACTAGGCTAATTAGACATAAACTGAAGGCTGGATGTAATGGCAAATGAGGCTGTAAAGGGAGGTTGAGAGACAGAAAGCAGAAAAAAAGCAGATGGGAGGAACAAAAGAAAAAAAAAAGGAAGGAAGGAAAGAAGGAAGGAAGGAAAGAAGGAAGAAAGGAAAGGAAGAAAGGAAGGAGGAAAGAAGAAAAGAAATTACTTCTATTCTGTTTATAGCTACTGCTGTTTATTAAACAATAGAGCTAAAGTAAACAACGTAAATATTTGTTTATATTGTATTGCCTGAAAGTGATTAAGATGCTAGCTGGACAACTTCTACCTTAAAATATCTCCATCTTCTGAATGCTTTAAATTTCTTACCATGTCACTGAATTGTTTCATTTCTGGAGGTAGAATAGTAATTATAGTAATAATAATTTATTTACTTTTCCCATATAGAAACTGAAGATCAAAGATGAAGAATTATTTCATCAAGTTTACCCAGTCAAATAATAATGCCAAGTCAAAAACTTAGGTTCTCTGATTTCCCTTTCCTGTTTTTCATTACTAGTATCTACTAGATATTAATATCTACTGCTTTTGCATTCCTTTCTTTCTCTAAATGTGTTTTTAAAATATTACTATAATAGGTAATACTAACTCTATGGGTAACAATAGGAGTAAGACTATTAAGGAATAAGTATAAATGAGCAATATATCTGGGGCTTTTCCTCTGTTACAGGAGGGATGTGGACAAAATGATAACACTAACAACCTGACAGAAGGAAAGTCAGTGAAAAAGGGAAAAAGGCAGAATGCTAAAAACTATCAGTTTTCACCTAATTTTCAGTTTTGCTTTGAACAGGTCCTGGTTTCTTAAGTCCTAAGAGCTTGTTCATTTGATTGCCTATGTCTCCCATAAACCAATGTATTAAGAATGCGTTTATTATCTGTTAAGCTAGATTCCTGTTCCATATTACCAGTTCATCTTATTCCTATTTCTTTTATTGTGAGGAAGACAAACAATTGCGTTATCAGCAAAGCGGCTGCTCTATCCATTAAAGTGCTCTGCTCCCATGAGCAAGGTAGCTGTGATCTCTTAATAAGGCATTTAAAATCAGAGGGGAATGTCACCTGACACAAAGAGGTATTCTTTATTTCTAAGATTTCCTGCTACCTTTTCCAACGTGCTATTGCATTCTTCATCTAAGTGAAGGAAACCATGCATGAAATAGTGTTCTATTTAGTTTAATGGTTAACAGACAGCTTCAGTGACTGCATTCAGTACATTAACTCAGTGCTGAAAGACTCAGTCATTTTTAATAAGGTGAAAAACTGTTTGGTGCATAACCTCAATGCATGGAAAATATATCCTTGACCCTCCCTTTATTTTCATTGTCATAAAATCCCTCTGAGCTGCCAGCTTCATTATTTCAATCTCCCTGTTTTTAGGATGAGAAAGCAGGTAGTTGATTATATTTTGGGGTATACCCATAGAATGAAAATCTTAAACTTTTTGTTACAATTGGAAGGGGCCTGATAGATCATTTCCATTAGCAACAAGCATGCAGTGGGGCAGTTTATGGGTTTTGGATTAGAAGTAAATGAGAAGAGGGAGCAAAGAGACAGAAGAGCTCAGCAGAGGCTGTACACTGGAGATTAGCATCTGCAACTCCAAACACCTCTAGAAAGCATTTAATTCAGTTTTGAATTGCTTTCAGTGCTGGTGTACATTGGCCAGAGCAGATGGATCTTCAAGAGTTTGAATGTGGTATGTGGGAGTGGATGACCAGGCAAGTTTTTGTGAAGTTTACAGAAGCTTAGCTGCAGTGGTTTGGGATTTGTCAGACTTCTTGCCCTTGGTTTATTGTCTATATATAATCCAAGTTGCTGTGCCATAGACAGAATAGTCAGTTGGGAGCTTATGCAGCACCTGTTTTTTCTTGTGTGCAGATCAAGCTTCAAAGCAGCATATCTTATTTCTCACATTTAAGTTAAATGCCTCCATTTCTAGGGGAAAATGTCCAATAGGGAATGTATTTGTGAAAGATTATGATAATCTGCCTCAATCCCACACTTTCCTTTTCCAGATATGGAAACTGAGGCCCAGAGAGATAAAAGCAACTAGCCTAAAATTACAATATAAATTGATTATATGGAAGTCGTTCAACCGGTTAAACTTTTTAAAATGAAGGAGAAAATAATTCTGAAATCTTTTTCATCTCATTTGTGCAAATAAAAATTTTCTTTCTAAGTTGAAGACTAGATTCCTCTTAGAGAACACGTGCCCAATGTGGTAAACTTCAGTTTTTTTTTCACTGTATCAGAGAGTACAGGTTGAAATCCAGTAGGGCTCTATTATACCCAATCCTCCCTCAACCCTGATTTTATTTGCTATTAGAACTGTTCATATACACATTAGACTTTAAGGTTTACTTATTGCTTTCCTGACAAGAACTCTGTGAGGTGAGTAGTTCCATTGAATGAGTCCATCCCTGAAGAGAGATGCTACTCACTCAGGAAAGCTCCAGATATAAAAGTTCCTGGCTTCTGAAGATTCTAGCAACTGAGTTATGTGAAGTAACTATGATCTCACCTTTATTTTATGTAAATCTCTTAATTTTTTATCATTTTCCATAAACTTTCATGAATACAGCTACCTGAGAAAGATTTCTACCCAAAGTCAGCATTAACCTTCCACTGCAACAGAACAAAAATAGAATTTTATAGCTGGAATATCTCAGAACTCAAAAGTCATCTACAATGCCTTCATTTTATTTATTTTTTTTTAAATAGGAGATACTCCAAAATGTTTTTTTCATTTATATAGCATTTTTAAAGCCTTCATTACTTGAGCTTCATGACAATGCTAGGAGGCAAATGGAATAGCCATTAAGAGGCCTGCTGTATAGATAAGGGAAACTGTCACAGAGAATTAGTTAAGCACCTCACTAAAGGTGACATATCTAGTTCATAGCACAATCAAGAGAAGAAGCCAGGTTTGCCAGAAATTCCCAGTCCAATATTGTTTTTGCTACATTGCATTAAATTCATTCATGGTAGAGAAGCAGATTGTTCTTTTGCTAAGAAGGCAGGTCAGTTGAACAAGATTGAATTCTGAAGAGAATAGAAAAGAGAACTCTGTGAGAAGGTATTGGCTGTGGTCAAGAACTCATTTTAAAAAACAAAAATAAAAAGTAATTTTTTTTTTTAGAATCTGGAGGTAGTTTGGATCTAATTGGCCAGTTTTGCGCTGAAGGACTTCTCTTCTTGGTTTTTGAAGTCTAGGAACTAATAAATGATGAATGTAGAGTTCAGAGATTTCTGCCAGAAAAAGGAACTCCTGATATTTGTGAAAAACATCAAGCCTTCTAGATAAATTTGTAATATTATTTATTTATTGCTACAAGGGATCTAAGAGGTCATCTAATACACATTTCTAAATAATATTTGCTGCCTTTCCTCTTCCTCCTCCTCATTCTATAATCTTCCCCTACTTCTAGAAGCACCTAGTATTCTGACAGGGGAGCTTTCCACTTATTTGCCCAGGATCAGACCTCCATTTTGAAATCCAGTTCTAAGCTATGCTACCAAGTACCCTCTCTAGCTCTTGCAGATCCATTTTAAGTGTTATATCTCTCTTATTAGAATGCAATATCCTTGAAGGCAGGGACTTCAGTGCTTACCTCTATTCACATCCTCAGTGTTTAACACAGTGCCTGGCATCTAGTAAAAGTTTAAGAAAATTTCCTCATTATCTATCTATCTATCTAGTCTCTTAATCTGTGAAATAGTTAAAAACATAAATATAGTGCCTACAAGATGGTGATGTTGTGTGGATCAGATAAAGTAGCAATATGTGGAATTACTTTCAAAAGTGTAAAAGACCTTTTGAATACAAGGCATTCTGATATTCTTAGAAAATTCTCCTAAAGTCAGAAATTTGATTGAAATGTATTTACTCTGGGAAGCCTTTTTGCATTGCTGTTATTGTTATATCCTGTAAGATACAAGTATTAGTCATAAAAGGAAAGTACATTTTCATAGAATTGAAAGGTGTGTGAAACACTTTCATTACAACAAGGTGGGTAGGGTATATATTACCTCCATTTCATAGCTGAGAAAGCTAAGTCTCTTATTTGAATGAATGAATAAAATATTTATTAAGCACTTACTATGTGCAAAGCATGGTGCTTATGGCTGAGGATATAAATTTAAAAATCTGACAGTCCTTGCTCTCAAGGAACTCAACATTCTAATGAGAAAAACAATAAATATGTGAGGTTTCAGCCTTAAGTCAGATGGAAAGGTCTAATGGTCCTTAGGGTGAAGCAGCAAAGCAAATTTTAATGCCTCTACTTTAATGTTATTTTCACTGATAATATCTGACAGTATCGCAGAATTAGAGAATGAAAACTTTTTTTTTACTTGGTCTTCATCAGATATGGCTGTAGTATCTATAGGAACAGTTGCCAGGCTGTATTGCCATAGGAAGTATATTTCAAGGATGGACACTGGCCTAGAGGCATTGCCATTCCAAAGGCTATTGGATTTAGGGTTCTAAGATAACTCCATCAAGGTGTGGGGGAGTTTGTGGTCCAGGAGGTGGTAATTGTGGTTTGACTTTTTTGGCATATACTTCATATTTGGCTTTCCTATGAACATATAGTTAAGCAAAGATATGAGATAGGATTTAAATTCATCACTCCTGATATGATCTATTCACTATGTATTATTGGAACTTTATCCATTGATTAAGATCAGAAGATATCAGTGCTTTCTCAAACAGACTTTATGAGTTATTGTAGTTAATGGTATCATTTACCTCAGGAATGGAGCCAAGATGGCAGAGAGTAGACATACATGCCTTTATCTGAACTCTTCCTAGTGTCTCTCAAGTCAACACCAGATGAAGCCTCTGAACTAGTTTTGGAGTGACAGAACCCACAAATATTTTGAGTGTAGCAAATTGTTAGAAGATACTTTGGAAGAACTTCAGAAAAGGTCTGTTTCAATTGGGCAGGGGTAGAGCCTGCCAAGGTTGAATATTGATGCAAAAATCTTAAATAAAACATTACCGGTGAGATTACAGTGAGTTATCCCCTGAATGACTACATGACTACACCACGACCAAGTAGGATTTATGCCAGGAATGCAAGGCTGGTTCAATATCAGGAAAACTATTAGCATAATTGACTATATCAATAACCAAACTAACAAAAAGCATATGATTATGTTAATAGATACAGAAAAAGCATTTGACAAAATCCAACACCCATTCCTATTAAAAACACTAGAGAGAGTATAGGAATAAATGAGTTTTCCTTAAAATGATCAGTAGCATCTATTAAAAACTATCAGCAAGCATCATATGTAGTGGAGACAAACTAAAACCATTCCCAATAAGATGTGGGGTGAAATAAGGTTGTCCACTATCACATTACTATTCAGTATTGTATTAGAAATGTTAACTTTGTCAATAAGAGAAGAAAAAGAGATGAAAGGCATTATAATAAGTAATGAGGAAACCAAATTATTGCTCTTTGCAGATGATATGATACAGATGATATACTTAGAGAATCCTAGAGAATCAGTTAAAAATCTACTAGAAACAATTCACAACTTTAACAACATTACAGGATACAAAATGAATACACAGAAACCATTAGCAATTTTAAGTATTACCAACAAAGTCCAGCAGCAAGAGATACAAAAATAAATTCCATATAAAATAACTGTAGATAATATAAGATATTTGAGAGTCTGCCTGTAAAGGGAAAGTCAAGAACTATATGAACACAATTACAAAACACTTTCCACACAAATACAGTCAGATCTAATCAGTTAGAAAATTATCAAGTGCTCATGGTAGGCCAAGCAAATATAATAAATAAATATAATTACAATACTACCTAAATTAACCTACTTATTCAGTGCCATGTCAATCAAAATACCAAGAAATTATTTTACAGATCCAGAAAAAAATTAACAAAGTTCATCTAGAAGAACAAGAGAATTAGTTAAAAATTGCAAATGAAAGTGGCCTAGCTGTATAAGACCTAAAACTATATTATAAAGCAGTGGTCATCAAAGCCATTTGGCACTGGCTAAGAAATAGAGTAGTCAATCAATGGAATAGATTAGAATCACATGACAAAGTAATTAATGACTTTAGTAATCTAGTGTTTGACAAACCCAAAGATCCCGGCTTTTGGGATAAGTATTCACTATTTGATAAAATGTGGTCAAATAAAATCAACCAAGTTTCCTTTTTCTTTTTCTTTTTCTTTTTTTTTTCCTATTTTTTGTTTTCTTTTTTTAATTAAAGCTTTTTATTTACAAAATATATGCATGGGCAATTTTTCAACACTGATCCTGATGAGAGAAAGGAAAGGAACCCCATTTGTCAGTGCAAAGATCCCATGAGGCACAGTATCCCTGTAAATTAATTTACAGGCCTGAAAACCTAGATTGATAAATAAAAGGTTTATTGTAGAAATTTGGAAGTAAAGTTCAGTTAGAAAGATGCCAGGGCCAGAGGTGGCCGCTGGGTGGGCAGGAACCTGTAAAATGGCTGGAAGGATACCATCTGTTGGGGGGAAAGGCTCCTGCCAAGAGAGAGCTCTGGCTTGGCTCTTTCATACCTAGAAGGAGATTGTGGGCAGTTCCAAGTTCTTGGCAGGTTTTTCAGATAGCTTAGATTCCGTGGGGGGCTGAGGAAGCTGAGCAGATAGTGGGGGCTGGGCCCCGATATTTAAAAGGGTCCTTTTTGACCAGGATTTGGTCAAAGGTCAAGCCATCAAGGTCAGCCATGGAGTTTGGGAAATCAGAAAGGAATCTTAAAGGGACCTCAACCCCCATCATTCCTTACAAAACCTTGTGTTCCAAATTTTTTCCTTCCTTCCCCCTACTCCTTCCCCTAGATGGCAGGTAATCCAATCCAATGTTAAATATGTTAATTCCAATATATGTATACATATTTATGCAGTTATCTGGTTCACAAGAAAAATCAAATCAAGAAAGAAAAAAATGAGAAAGAAAACAAAATTCAAGCAAACAACAACAGAAAGAGTGAAAATGCTAATATTGTAGTCCATAATATTGTAATTCCTACAATCCTCTCTCTGGATGTAGATGGCTCTCTTCATCACAAGATTATTGTAACTGATCTGAATCATCTCATTGTTGGAAAGAGCCATGTCCATCAGAATTGGTCATTGCATAATCTTGTTTTTGCCATGTGCAATGATCTCCTGTCCACCAGTTTTCAAAAGAATAAATCTATGTTATCAATAATTAAGAAGAATGTTCTAAAATCATCAATAACATAAAAGATGCAAATTAAAACAACTTTGATAGTTTATTTCTTGCCCATCAGACTGTTGAAAATGACAAAAGGTAAAAAAAAATCATTGAAATTATGCATAATCATTGAGCTAGTGAAACTTGTTATTAATCATGTAATTCAAATAGATATTTTTTAAAAAGCAGGCATCTCACATGTACAAGCATAAAGATAGTTGCAAATTTTCTAATGACAAAGAATCAGAAACAAAGTGGGTATATGTTAATTGAAGAATTACTAAACAAACTGTCATACATGAGTTACTGTAACAGTATGGTAAGAAATAATAAATATAAAGAAATCAGACATTTTAAGATATGCAAATGAATGGAAAGGGACATAAACAGAACAAGAATAAAAAGCCTATCTATACACTGGTTACAATAATATAAAGAAAAACAAAATAATAATCAAGTGTGGTAATCAGAGCAGTGGTTAATCATGATTTTAGAAGATTAAGAATTTTGCTGTAAATTCAGAACAGAACTTGTAATTTTATGAATCAGCAATATGTTAATTCTTTCACTTGACTGCCTATTGTAACAATAGGAGGTTTTATAGGGTTGGGTTAAGAAGATTGTGTCAGAGATGTAAAGAAAACTCAACAAAATGAAAAAGTACACAGAATAAAAACGACAAGAATTTCAGGAAGGGTCCAAAAGAAATCAAAATGGGAAAATTTCCTTACTACCTTATTATATTTCATATTACATTAAATTTGTGTTTTTAAAAGAAACAATATAATGACTATTTGTAGTTTTATATATAGAAACTGTACTATATAGAGTTTATTTTTTCTTCTTTGTAAAGTTGTTTATGTCTATTGATAATTTTTGGGTATGTGTGAAACAATTGGGATTGTTATTTGTCCAGGGCCAAACAGTTAATAAATGTTAAATGTTTGAGACTGAATTTGAACTCAAGTCCTCCTGACTCCAGGACTGGTGCTATATCCACTACACTAAATAACTGCCTTGACAACTGTAAAAAATATAAAAATAATAAATAACACAAGCCCTTCCTCCCCCCCACAAAAAAAAAACAAATGTCACTGAGTTGAAGTCATCAGGCCAAGGACAAACTGCATGCCAGAAAATTAAAATGATATGATAATGCGGCTATTATAGCAATGTCAGAGACCTTTTAAATGCTATGGACAAAAGAAGAGAAGAGAAAAGAAATGAACAACATTTTCCCAATCTTGAAAAAGAAGAAAAAATGAATTTCAAACCTTTTTAGCAATCACTTATAATATTCTATAGTATATTATTAAAATGATGGTTTGTGTGTATTTAGAGGGGGAAGAAGGTAATCATTAAGAATCAGCATGAGTTCATTAAGAAAAAATCATTCTAGATGAACCTCATTTCCATTTTTGGCTTGGTTACTCAGCTATTAAATCAGAATAATGCCATAAATATAGTATATTTGAATTCTAGGAAGGCATTCAACAAAATTTCTTATGCTATTTATTTGTGAAGAAAATTACAAAATGTAGAGAAGTTTATGGTAGAAATAGATTCATTTGAAACTGTTTAACATATTAGATTCAGAATCTGAAGGATCAGTGTTAAGTTGAAAGGGAATTCATAATTCAAAATCTAATTGGGAATTATTTAGCAAAAAAATATATAATTTGACATAGGTAATATAGATTCATGTTTTTAAAAGTCAACATTTCGCCCCAAGGATTTCTTTTTATTTGACTTCCACACCAAGACTGTATTTGACTATTCTGTTTATCATCTTTTAATCAGTGATTTGGATGATGATATAGATGCCAAATTTGTTTTGTACTATCAAATAGCATAAGCTTGGAGAACTCACCATGAACTGAAAGATAGAATTAGGATCACGAAGATCTTAAATTCTAGAATTCAGAGAGTGAAAGAATATTATGGATAATCTTTATTTTAGAGATGAAGAAGCTGAATTAAAGAGAAATTAAGAGTCTTGCCCAAAGGGCATATAAGAAGTGAATAGATCAGATTACATTCAAATATAGGCTCTTTGACCATAGCCCCAAGGATGTTTCCACTGTGACAATTCAATTAGTTAGGTGAAATTTCATAGGGAATAATGTAGCAATGAGGAAATACTAAAAGAAGTTCCAATAAACATGAAAGTAAAGCAAGAATATCACATTTCCATTATATTGATAGGTTTAGAAATAATAGCAATAGGAACAGCAAAAGAAAAATAAATTAAATATATAATTATGGGCACAAATGAGAAATGAAAGTGATCTCAATGTTCATCTTGTTGATTATCATGTGCCCAAGTTTTTCTTTGAAAATTTTTTATAGAAAAGGAATTTGTTGCTTCCTGAGACATTTATTTCATACTTAGAAAACTCAAATTCCTAGGAATGTTTCATTACCTCAAGACTAATTGTTACATCCACTTATTACTTCTAATTTTACCCACTAATACCTAAGAGAACAAATCTAATGCCTCTTTCATATGACAGTTTTTCAAATAATAAAATTTGTCTTGGATGTTCCTTAGAATCTTTTCATCTATAGCCTAAATATTCATATTTATTTCTGTTTTTTAACCATCCTGGTCTGAGGTGAAGTAGGTATCATAATCTTACTTGAAGATGAATTACTGAAAACAGTGGTTAAGTTCAGATCAAATAACTGGGAGATAACATTTGACTAATTTTGAGTTTAAAATGCACCAAAAAATTAAAATCTTTTCTAGACAAACTGATATCTAATGAAAATACTATGACATATATTTATGAAATTGATTTTTGGCAGGTAAGTATAAGTAAGACTTTATTATTACTTTTGTTAAATTTCCTCACATATTTGGCCCCATAGTCTGGCCTGTTAATATTGATTTAAAATCTGAGACAGTTATTCACTGTCTTACTTATTCTTCTCAGAGTTAAATTATCTACAGATCTGATAAATATGCTATTTAAACCTTCAGCCAAGTTATTTCTAAAAAGAAAAAAAAAAACCAAGGTTAAATAGAGAACCTCAACTCATCCTACTAGAAATGAAGGTGACAGCAAAATTTTAATGACTACTTTTTGTAGAGTGCTGTAACTCCAAAAAGGTGTGCTTGAATCAGACAGTAGAACACTTAAGGCTAATTACCTATTTGATATGACATGGCTCTATATACATATTTAGATAAGATGGTGATGTGATAGCTCTCCTCACCATTGGTACTGGCTGAATGTTTTGGTGGTGAGATAATCATAGGTAAGGATTGGAGGGCTGGGGGAGAGAAGTCAGAGTCACTTGGCAGCAGGATGGAGGAGGAGGGAGGCTGGAGACTCCAGACTCCAGAATCCAGGATACATCTTTGGCAAGCCGTGTGACAGCTTGCCTGCCTCCTTCACTTCTCCCCCTAAAGACCAAGAACTTTGATTGATCCTGGTTCTGATTGATCTTGAGGCCCTCCAGGGAGTCAGTCTGGACATTACAACTTTTCACTCAGCTATTAAAGTGCTTTCAAATTCTCATAATAGTACTATATTCTGTTCCAAACCGTTTTGTTCTTTTGTTTTTCGTAGAGAGTAGCATGAACAATTTTATAAAAGGAGAAAAAAAATCCTTCCCAAAAATCTAGATAAACCATATCTATGACATTCTCTAGACATTTCAATTTCATTTTCATTGGTTAAAGTATAATTGTATGAAGCATAAACTAACCTTATTAAGGCCCTAAAAAGGATGCTTAGTTTTTACCTGTGTTTTTTTTTTGAAGCTATTTCCTAGCTCAGAAGGGTCTATAAGTCATTATCCTTTGTCACTTATGACAAAGTGACTTATGAAATGAATTGTGGTCTTAGTAATGTCCTAGCATGAACAGAGAGTACTTTCAAAATTGATGGCCATCAATGAACTGCTAGAATCTAAGAAATAGATACATCTTTGGATTTTTTTAGAAATAAAATTAGAATTTTACTCGACCTAACTAATCTGAATCGAAATACATTAGCAAGATTTTCAATCAGAACTGAAATATTTTTTTTCTGAATATCACACAACAAACAAACAATCACATCCTTTGCACAATGCACAATAAACAAATAAACAGACAAACAAAAACAATAACAGACAAAAATCTTAAGTGTTTGGGGCTATGGATGGCATCTCACATTAATAACAATAATGAAGCAACTATTGTCTTTCTATTTATGTCAGGTGCTATACTTTGGAGACTTTTTTTGCCTTTAAAATATTGGGGATAAAAATATTGGGGATACTAAAATTAATACTGGATAAAGTAATATTCACCCAATATGCTTATGTGTGTATATTTATATAGTGTACATAATTTTAATTACTTACTCATAATCATAGCAGCACTGTGAATTTACTACATTTGTATACTATACACACATACAAATTCATAATAATAAATAAATATATAAGTATAAATGTACATAATTATAAATTGTTAAAATGTGCTTGTATGGATCATTCCATTATGCCTTGCTCATTTAATTATATATTCAATGGAATACAATTTGAAAGGAAATATGTAGTTTATCATTGGATGGAGATACTATGCTTTAAGAAAACAATAGGATGAATTCATAAAAACATCACAGACCCAGATAAATGGAACAAATGTTATCAGTTAACAAAGAGGCAAAATAACTGATAGAGCAGGAGTTCTTAGCCATTTTGAATTAAAGACTTCTGTATCAATTTGGCTAAATCTATGACTTCTTATCAAAAAATATTTTTTTAAAATTGTCTTTATTTTTTCAAATACATGAAAATATAATTTTCAACATTCGTTTTTGCAAAACCTTGTGTTACAAATTTTATTCCCTTTCTTCTTCCCTTCTCCCTCCTCAAGATAGGAAACACTCTGATAAATTCTTCTAAACATATTTTCATATTTGTCATGCTGCAAAAGAAAAATCAGCTCAAAAGGGAAAAAAATAGAAGAAAACAAATATCAACAACAAAGAGGTGAAAATGCTAATTTTTTAAAGTCAGTTGATTGTTTTCTTCCATTTGTCAAGGATCTTCTGTTTGTCTTTATTAGAAATAGTGCCTTGGAATTTCTCACTGTGTTCTATAGTCTTCATGTTAAAAGCAGGTTTCAAGAAAATTCTTGAAAGACATCTCCACACCATATTTTTCATCTTCATCTTTTTATTTCCAAGTTTCATGGGTCATATATCTTTTTTGCTTAGACTACCTTTCTCTTTGGTGATAGTGATTTTATTCTTCTTGCCTGTGTTCCTTTATGGGAGCTATGAGAATACATGGGAGCCACCTGATAGTGGTTGATGGAAATCCAACCCAACCCAGATCTGCAGAATGGATCTCCTCATGTGAGAGGATGATTCAAGGAGACTGAGAGGCCATTGCATTGTTTGACCTCTGTCTTCTTCCCTCTGCCTCCATTTATCTCATTCTCAGTCCATAATACCTGTGTCAGCAATCGCTGCCTTGCAGATATTATGCTTCACAGCTGTTGAGGCTCTTGGAGAATTGACCTGTCCCTTAACAGTTCCTAACTAGTGTGTGAGGTGGGGATTGTTGTGTGGTCCAACTTGTCAAACAAATTGTTATTCTTTGTTATTGCACTCTCACCTTCATAAACCTGAATAAACATACCAGATAGGTTCTCTGAATAGGTAATAAAGGTCTGTGTCTCTTTCATAGGGATGGTGATATTGCATTTGAACAGAATTGCCATAACTCAATCGGCAGTTTCAGTATTAAGGGAAAAATAATTGAGGCTGACCACAGCAAGTCCTGAACATTCTCAGGCATCTTTGAAGACAAGATGATAGCCTAAACAACTGCATCATAGAGAACAGTCTCATGGGGCCAATATTCTTGTTGAGCTCTTTGCCATTATAAGAAGTTCTTCAGAATTTTCTGGATTTGGGAGACACATTGCAAATCTGTGATTTATCTAGTTTATCTTGTGCCTCAATCATATGTCTAAAAATACATTTGAAAGAAGAGAGTAAAGACAAAATATATTGCTTTTGCAATTTTATATTTTTGTAAGAGTATAAAGAAAAAGTGATAAGAAATTATGAAATATATTATTCATTTTACATGAATCAGTAATTAGAACTTTATCTAGAACATAAATGACTTGTGTCTGTTGATATTTCTAGCATGCCTTAAATGTTCAGGAAACTATTGATTTTGAATGTCAAACTCTTTCTGTTGCTACTTTTTCCAGGTAATGAACAGATTACTTTCAGAATACTAATTATGTTTTTTTAAACACATACACACAAAAGGGAAGTAGACAAACAGCAAGGCAAGTGCATAATTAATTGGAGTCCAACATCGACCTTAACAAGAGCAAAATAATCATGTTTTACATGTCACTGAATGGTTCGTGGTTTGCATTGAATGAAACCTTTTACCAAGATGAATTGGTTATCATCCAGATATATAATTTGCTGTCCATAAAAGAAGGTTAAATAGTTCAGAATGCAACATGGAGCAGTCATTATCAGGATCAGAGACAATGGCAAATGGAATATTAACCTGAAGGAAAAAAAATCAATCACTTTTTCATGTGCTAGAAGTTAGAAAAAATGATTAGTTTAGTCAGTGGAATCAGAGAGAATGTTATTTAGGAGAATATCAATGAAGAACTCTCAAAATAAGTATCAGATAGATGCTCAGAATATCTTATAAGCTGTTGGAAAAATATATTATTGGTAAACCTCTGAAAAGTTAAAAGAGGAATTTTCTTTATATTTTACCTTGTCCTGAAATTTTAATAACTCCTAAAAGCATAATTTTTTTCTCTTATAGATATTACTGTTATATATACATATATATTGCATGTCAATACAATATAGGTATTTGGGTACATATGGTGTTATTTTGTTTTATGCTGCATCTTAGCAAAATCATTCTTAATGTACAATTTTAATTCTTTTCATGTTAGTCTTATGCCATTTCTGTTTTGTACAGGGAAAAAACACAGAGACAAAAGTACAAAGTTCTAAAAATGAAAGAATTGGAAACATTTAAACATGAGGATTCATCCATCAAGAGGTAGCCAGATTGATATAAATGGATACCGCATGATGAATGATCTAAGAGAGTTCAATCAAGGCTACAAATTCTAATAAGTGATCTATCTTCACTTGCAGTCTCTTCCTTAATAGCCTATCACCTGTCCTACTTACTTTATACCAAAGTATTAATACCAGAGTTTTCTAACAAATGGATGACCTTATTACAAAAAGTCAAAGAATTAAAGAAACTTGTATTTGGACAGATTCTAAGAAAATGTCAATTAATGATTACTAATTGATACACTTGTATTGATAGACTACTAATTTCTGGGCAGTGTGCTAAACACTAAGGAGACAAACCCAAAAGATAATGCCTGCTTTCAAGTCCTTTATATTCTAATGGGGAAAAGAACATGCAGACAACTAGGTATAAACAAACAAAAACATCAATTGTAGATAATCAACTTGGGAAAGGCACCAGAATTAGGAGAATTGGAAAAAACTTATAGAAAATGTAATACTAGGTAGAACCAAAAGAAAATCAGGAAATCAGGAAGCTGAGAAAAAAAAAAAAAAAGAGAGAATTCCAAGAATGAGGAGACACCAGTGGGAATGCTCAAAATTTTAGGAGATGGAGTATGTTGTCCAAGGAACAAGAATTTCAACTTGAATCTTAATCATGACTGAGATCTACAGTATCATTGATGACTTAATTCAACCTGGCTATAACTATCTTTTGTAGTGGCAAAGTAAGTACCCACTAAAATGGCCTATTTTGTTCTTTCACAGCTTGAACATTTGTCAGTCTTTCCTAACAATATTTGATTCCCTGAAATGTCCAAATATTGGTAATAGTTGGTTCATTGTCATAATTTCAAATCTTCTTACCATCTTAATGACATTCCGGCTGACACCATGCACTTTTTCCATGTCTCTTCTGAACTATAACCCCCAAAACTAATCACAATATAACCATTGTGGTCTGACCATGTGAAAGTATATACCTGTCCAGTAGCAGCTAGGTGTAAAGTGGATAGAGTGCCAAATATGGAATCAAAAGGCTCATCTTCCAGAATTCAAATCTGGCCTCAGACCCTTAGCAACTATGTGACTTCAGGTGTCTCAGTTTCCTTATCTGTAAAATGAACTAGAGAAGGAAATGACAAAACCACTCCAGCATCTTTGCCAATAAAATCTCAAATGAGGTCATGAAGAGTCAGATACAACTGAAAATGACTGAACAACAAGAATATCCCTGTTCTATTTCTGCAACCACATTAGCTTGCCCAGGCATTTCCAGTAACTCCATATTGCCTACCTCAAAATACAAAATTCTTGGACAAGATCTTAAAAACCCTTCACAGTGTTGCTCCAACCATATTTCTAATCAAATTCTAGGGTTAACTAATACCTTTACTAGTACCTTTAAGTACCAGTAATTGAATGGGGTTGTAGAAACTGCTTCCACAAGATGTTGAAAATATATAATTCACTTTATTCTGCTGCTTGATCACACATTTGTGCTCCACTACTCTTCCTTATCTATTCTTCAATTCTATTATCCTGCATACTACTACCTGGTTTTCTTACTTTAACTGGCCAGGGTACTTTTTTTTTCTCTTTCTCCTGCTTTTAGATCTTTTACCCATTGTTAAGGACCTGATTATTTTATTTTTGTCAACATCGGTATTTTTCTATTGATGCTTTATGTTGACAATTTCTAATTATTTGTAATGGGGGTAAAATTGATGGAATAACATAAATAAATTCCCTTTCTGGAGGTGAATGTCATTTTATCATCATGAGTTCTTTGGAACTGTATTTACTATATTGATCACAGAACTTTGCTATTACTAAGCACAATGATCTACTGGTTGCTCTCACTTCACTTTGTCTCAGTTCATATGTCTTGCCATGCTTTTTTGCTTCTGAAACCACTCCCACTTTTTCATTTCTCATAGTAAAATAGTACTCTGTTACAATCCTCTGTTAAAAGTTGTTAAATTATTCCTCAATTGATAAAACATTTCTTCAATTTTCATTTCTTTGCCATCACAAAAATAGAATTACTAAAACTATTTTTGTATATATAGATCCTTTTCCTTTTTATTTGATCTTTTTTGGGTATAGGCCTAATAGTGATATTACTGGGTCAAAAGACATGAACAATTTTTCTAGCCCTTTGGGCAGAGCTCCAAATTGTTCTTCCGAATAGTTGAAACAGTTCACTACTTCCCCAACAATTCATTTAGATTGTCAGACTTGCTGACATACAGTTAGGCAAAATAGCTCCTAATTTTAATTTCTTTTTTCATTAGTGCTAAGTACATCCCTTTCATTTTTGATAAAGGTGGATTAGTTTCTTTTTTTTTTTCTTTTTTCTAATCACCCAGTTGTCACACCCCCTTATTACATCTATGGATCGAGAACTCCCAAAATGGCTGCTGCTACAATTACCTCCAAAACCTGTTGCTGGTGCTCTTGTCTTGTTCTATGTCTCATCGAACTTGTTACAGATATCTCCATCAGTCCTCTTAAGTTGTGCTAGGCTCTATAAATATTTTCCTTTGACCTTTTGTTGTTTTTGACAATTTAAAATTTTATTTGAAGTATAATTTTACAATTGTTTGGAGGGGAATATTGGAAGAGTTCAGCTGGATTCTGGGCTGTATTCTGCAATCTTCAACAAATATTCATTCAATCCCATACTATTTCTATGGATACTTAGGCATTTTTGAATAGTGTTAGAACTTTAATATTATTAGTTGTCCCATATAGATATGTAAATTTTTCTGAACTAGAACATTTTCTTCAAATCTATAATCTTGCAAGTCTCTTCCTCTCTGAAGCAAAATATTCTATTTATGCAGTGAGGTTTATCCAGCCTAAGAGGTCACTATTTAAAGATCAGGAAAAATTAACAGCTACGTAGAGTTAGTAATTTGTTCCTCTGTCTCCCTAAGGGGAACAAAGTAATTAAAATCTTATTTCCTTTTGTTTCAATTTCCTTACCCTCCCTTCCTTCTTTACCTAAGTTTTCTAGTACTTAAGTACTTGTATCAATGTCTTGTATATCATTTTGCCTAGCATGTTGTATAGTTCTTGGTTATTCCTTACTAAATATTAGTAGAATTTAATAGAACAGAACAGAATAGAATGTTATTTCACAATTCAAAGATCTTTATTCCTAGTGTAGTGTATCAGATGAAAAGAAATGATAATAGGAGATATTTTCTTGTAATGATCCTAGGCTTCTTTTCCTATTGCCTGGTGATACTCTACTCCTTGATTGGTGGAAATCAATAGGCAATTCAAGACTAAAACAAACAAACAAAAAACCCCAGCAAAATGTGTCAAAATATCTCAAGCTAATGGTGGGTTTGAAATCCAAGTTTCAATTAGGGTGTGAGACTCAGCCCCACTCTATCTAGAAATATTCTGTAGGTGAAAAAATTATAGCTGAAAATATACATTTTCCTCTTTTTTCTCCATTCTTTTCTTTTTTATTTTGAGAACTACTGCCTTGACCTTTTGCTTTTAAGTCTGAACTTGCTCAAGGCTGAGCCAATACTACTCTAAAGCTCTAGTGGATCAAATATAAAAAGACCAATAGAGTCATTTTCTGGAAGGAAAATGTCTGGTTACCATGGCTACTAGAACATCATTTGGAATTATGCTGTGGATGGGTTTCATCACAATGACACCATACTCACCCTTTGTGATAATAAACATACAGTCATGCACTAATATTGAATGGTAACAATATCCTTTTTCCCTTTCCTTCATGATGATGAGGATTAGCTGTGAGTTTCTAAGTGTTGAAAGGATAATCTTGTTTTTAACTTCAAAAGACACATTAAATGTGATGAAGGCATATAGCAGAGAGCTCTTATTAGCAGTATTATCTCCTTTGGTGCATACCTGCTGTCAACATATATATGTCTTCAGGGCCCTTTAATAGGTCACAGTATTAAAGGAGGATGGAGTCTTTTTTAAAGTTAGAATCAATTTTTGCTAAGTGTAATCCAATACACTGGATCTAATATTGCCAGGTAAATGAGATGTTCTTGAGATAAGTTAGGGAGTATTTGGATATTAGCTGAGTTTGATTTTGGATCTCCGGAATTGGATATACTGTGAGAAAGTATGTTAGGGTACTATTGGTAGAACTATGGATTGACAGGCATTCTGGAAAATGTTTTGAATTATTCCCAGCAAATTAACAAATTAGATATATAACCTTTCTTACATTTATACCACTACATATGCATGTTTTCTGAATAAATAAAAAAGGAAAAGCATCCATATGTAGATTTATCTTATCTACTTATCTATCTATCTTATTTATACTAGTTCTTTTTGAGATGCACTGGATAGGAAGGCAGTTTCCTCTTACTGGGCAATGCCTTTTTTTTTTTTTTTGTAAAGCTTTTTATATTCAAAACATATGCATGGATAATTTGACAACACTGACCTTTGCATAGCCATGTGTTTCAGATTGTCTCCTCCTTCTCCCTTCTCCTTCCCCTAGATGACAAGCAATTCAATATATGTTAAACATGTTAAAATATAGGTTAAACCCAATATGTATAAACATATTTATACAATTCTCTTAATGCACAAGAGAAATCAGATAAAAAATGAGTAAGAAAACTAAGTGCAATTAAACAACAAAAAGAGTGAGAATATTATGCTGTGGTCGACATTCAGTTCCTACAATCCTCTCTCTGGGTGTAGATGTTTCTCTTCATCACAAGATCATTGGAATTGTCATCAATCATCATATTGTTGGAAAGAGTCATGTTCATCAGAATTGATCATTGTATAATATTTATGTTATCATATACAATCATTTCCTAGTTCTGCTCATTTCACTTAGCATTAGTTCATGTAAGTCTCTCCAGGCTTCTTTGAGGTCATCCTGCTGGTCATTTCTTATAGAACAATAATATTCCATCACATTCATATACCATAACTTATTCAGCCATTCTCTAACTGATGGGCAGCCACTCAGTTTCCAGTTTCCAGCCACTATGAAAAAGGCTGCAAAACATTTTTGCATATGTGGGTCCCTTTCCTTCCTTTAAGGTATCATTGGGATATAGTGGGCAATAAGTCTTAAGCTGCAATTCAAATGGAATGATCCCAATATCCTTAAATTAAACAGAAAAAATTAATATCTCTTTTTAAATTTCATTTTCTCTGTTAAAATTATTTCAGGTTCTTTTATTAAATTATTTCACAATATAGATAACTTTAATGGACAGAATTTTTTGATTCTTCAGTACATGTGGTTATAGTACCTGCAGTAGTAGTTTGCCAGATTGGCTCTCTAGAGGGCTTGCTGCCCAGAATGATATGTATGGATACTAGACTAAAAATAATCACTATTCCCATGACTTTTGAGTTCAGGATCCCAGGCTATCTTTATAAAGATCTGAGGGAAGATGGTGATCCAGGTGGTAGTGATATGCCTTGAATTGTCTGGCACATGCCATAATCATGCCATCCTTCTCTACATTGGGATACCTTGCTTTCAGAGCTAGACTGATTTTCATGCCCTCTCTGAGGTAAGTAGAGTGTCATATCTCTTTGGATTCCCAATGGCAAAATCTTGACAACACAAGATTTGATTTGATGGTTAACTGTTTTTAAAGTTAATGATAAAACATCTAGAAGAGAGTTCATCTAACTCAACATCTTCACTTTATTAATTAGTCAACTGAGGAATAGAGATCCTTGCCCAAAGCAATGTAGTGGATAGACCTAGGAATATACACTTAGTCCTCTTACTTCAAATGTGGGATTCTCTTTATTACACCATTAAATATTATATAAATAAGGAAAATGTTATTAAAACAATGATGAACAAGTATACTTTCTCCTCATTTTCATGTAACCTAATCTTATCCATATTTTAAAGATGATTCAAAGATCACATTCTCCAGTAAAGCTAGCTCTCTTACCTCAGCTCACAAGAATGTTTTTTTAACCTCTTCTGATACATAAACAGTTGCTATCTATTTCAATCATGATAATTAATATCCTTGGAGTTTGAAACATTACATTTTCAAATATTATCTTACTTCTCTTATATACACATATACATATGTGTATAGATCTCTGTTTGTATCTTTATATCTTATCTTCTCATTGAGATAATAAACTCCTTGAGTGAGTAAAAATTTTGTGTTACCTTTTAAGCTCATCCAGAATGATGTAACATCCTCAATAACAGGGACTGGCTTCATTTTTATTGTGCATATCCAGTACATAACATAGTACTTGTTACTTATCACTTAATTATTGAATTGAACTAAAAAATTATTAGTACAGATAGTACTTTGAATGTTCTAGATTTTAGTTATTTATTAATTGGTTAGAAATATAAAATTCATCTTTCATAGAAGAATAGAGTTTTGGAGCTAAAAGGGACCTTAATTTTGCTCTGGTCCAACTTTATATCACATAAGTGAGGAAACTGGGCCATAAACAAATCAGGTAACTACTTAGTATAGCCTAAACTTGACCCCTAGTTTCTCAACTTTCAGCCCACTACCCTTTTTTAAAAAATATTTATTCATTTTATTTATTTTATTTTAAAAAATAATAGCTATTTTCTAAATATATACAAACTTAGTTTTCAATATTCACCTTTGCAAAACCTTGTGCTTCAAATTTTTTCTCCCTTTTCTTCACCTCTTCCCCTAGACAAGTAATCAAAAATATATTATATGTATATATGTATATATATATATATATGTAATTCTTTTATACATATTTCCACAATTATCATGCTGTACAAGAAAAATTAGATCAAAAAGAGAAAAAAAGATGAGAAAGAAAACAAAAAGAAGCAAAAAGAATAACTATGTTATTATCCACGCAGTTCCCACAATCCTCTTTCAGTTTGCAGATGGCTCTCTCCATCACAAGACTATAGGAGTTGTCCTCAATCACTTCATTGTTGAAAAGAGCCACCTCCATCAAAATTAATCATCACATAATCTTCTTCATGCCATGTATAATGATATCCTACTTCTGCTCATTTCACTTAGCATCAATTCATGTATGTGTCTCCAGGTCTTTCTGAAATCATCCGCAGATCATTTCTTAGAAAACATTCACATACCATAATTTACTTAGCCATTCTCCAGCTGATGGGCATCCACTCAGTTTCCAGTTCCTTGCCTATTAAAGGGCTTTTACAAACATTTTTGCATATGTAGGTCCTTTTTCCTTTTTTATGATCTCTTTGGGATACAGGTCCAGTAGAGACCCTGCTGGATCAGAGGATATCCATAGTTTGATAGTCCTATGGGAATAGTTCCAAATTGCTTTCCAGAATGGGTGAATTAGTTCATAACTCCACCTACAATGTATTAGCATCTCAGTTTTTTTCATGTCCTCTCCAACATTTATTATTATATTTTCCTGTCATCTTGGCCAGTCTGGGAGGTGCATAGTAGTGGTATCATAGAGTTGTCTTAATTTTCATTTCCTTGATCAACAGTGATTTTGAGCATTTTTTCATATGACTAGAAATGGTTTTAATTTCTTCATCTGAAAATTGTCTTTGATCATTTATCAACTAGAAAATGGCATGTATTCTTATAAATTTGAGTCAATTCTCTTTATATTTTAGAAATAATGCCTTTACAGAAACATTGGATGTAATTCCCCCCCCACCCCCAGTTTTTTGCTTCATTCCTAATCTTGTCTGCATTGGTTTTGTTTGTACAAAAACCTTTTAATTTAATATAATCAAAATTATCCATTTTGCATTTCATAATATACTCTAGTTCTTCTTTGGCCATAAATTCTTACTTCTCCACAGATCTGAGAGGTAGACTATTCTTTGTACTAATTTGCTTATAGTATTCCTCTTTATGTCTAAATCATGAAACCATTTCTTAACTTGGTATAGAATCCAGTAATCTTTATAGGACAATATCCTAGATCAATTGACATAAAGCTTCCTTAATGTGCCAAGGAATTCTGCTTCTGTTTGCCTAGTTATTTAAGGTAGGATTGAGTTCTATTGGCAGTAGCTGACAGTGGGGACATCTATGGCAAAAGATTAGTTTTATAAGCATTCCAGAAATCTATGATAGAGATGGAGGAAAACAAAATTAAATGGATAGCCATTTGTGCAAGAGAGAGGTCCTCTGCTGTGATAAAGATCCTCAGATGATGTTTATATATTTGTGCTATCATTTCAACTTTAATAAAGAATTGTAAGTCTGTGAGTTGGGGGTGAAGGAGCTTAAAAAGGGGTACAGAGGGAGGGAAACAAGGCATTATAGAAGGGGATGAACCAAGTAAACAGCATGAAGTGAACTTTTCACCTCTCAGCCCATATCTTAATGTACAATTAAAATAGGATTCTTCTTTGGAGAGCTGCCTTGTACAGTGAATTTAATTAGAGGTCTGAGCCTGGGGTTGCTTTCCCTGTGCTTTCCTCATTCTATATATTATTGATGCCCAATTCATCAACCTTCTTTTCAGATACCTTCTCTAGTCCCATTCTTTTCACACTGTAAGGATCAGAACAATGGACAACCACCACATTCAAAGAAATAAGAAATGAGAAGCCTTCTGTACAGGTGCTATGTCATTCTATTTTATTTGTATTGAAGACATTTTAATGACTAAATGGCTTCTGTCTTGATTATCTGTCTATCCTAAGATTTTTATTGAGTTACTCAAGCGATAAACATTGATTCTCTACTTTTGGAGACATTCCTAGTTCTTGCCTACATGGACAATATCTTATGGCTATTAGAGTAAATAGTAAATGAATTACTATTTCATTAGTAATGAAATATTTTGAAAGCCATGAAATAGCATCCTCTCTCACCCACATTTAGGAGGTAATTTTCTCTACTTGACATATGATTGCAGCACTATGTAGGCATCCTACCAAATAGGACAAATTTGAATGAGAAGTTGAAGTGAAGAATTGGGAGATTATTTTCACTATTGGCAGCAGTGACAATTTGACATAATTTTGATATTGATACAAATTGATATCTATGCCTACATAGAAACTTCTTCCAGAACTTCCTTCTCCTCCTTTAACTTTATTTAGATTCTGACCTGCTTTTTTTTCTCATATTATTCCAGTGTATATTTTTCTGAAAACTGTGTGGGAAAATATAGGTCAGTGAGAAATGGGAATGGTGGTCACAGGGCCACTCCCAATATCCTAATATTAAATCTATTTAGAACAATCCATGTGATTAAAAATAACCAAACAACTTATATTTTTCTCTTAAATATGTTTAAGCATTCTTCTCTAGTTTTAGTTTCCTAGTCCTAGTTGGGTTTCATTAGTGATACAGCTTTTTTTTCCCCCTGAGGCAGTTGGGGTTAAGTGACTTGCCCAAGACAACACAGCTAAGAAGTGTTAAAAATCTGAGGCCAGATTTGAATTCAGATGCTCTGAACTTTAGGGCTGGTGCTCTATCCACTGCACCATCTAGCTGCCCCAGAAACACAGCAAGTGAAATACAGGAATGGATACTGAAAAATGGATACCAGAAAATTAGGTCTTGAAAAGATTTGTTCTCAAATCATTTGTAGCACTCTTGTGTTCAGATCTCCCAAACCAAAGAGATAAGATAGTTCTGAGAAGAAAAGAAAAGTGGTACTTTTCAGTACCACTGCAAGGAGGCTAAAAGATCACTGCACACCTGCTTTGATGTCATAGGAATAGCTGGAATCTGAAAATTGTGGAAAAAAGCTTTGGAGTAAGAGGACCTGTGTCCGCATTGTTTCTCTGTCACATTCTGCTTGTGTGATCTGGATCTCAGGTTTATCATATACTTAATGAGGAGAGTGGACTACATTGTCTTTGATAATTCATTCTACATCTAAAGCTAATATCATGCTTTTCTCACATTTTTCATAAACTTTTTCTGCTTATCTCTCTCTGAAATATCTCTTTAAAAGAACCTTTATATTACTGACACTAGAATCCATCCTTTAGTACTCTCTAGACTCCATTTCTAACTCTTTGCACTTCTTTTCCATCATTACCCTATGGGCTTATTCTCCTGGTAGATTCCTCCATTCTGTCAGTCCTTTCTTCTAATTAGTTAGTTCCTTCAAGAGCCTCCATTCTGAGAAAGTGTCTAGCCTGTTCACTCCTTCATTTCTTTTCTTGCTCCAAACTCTCTGGATTTCTTTCTCTACCATACCTTTGGGGGGGGATTTCTCACCTTATCCACATCTATATTTTTCAAAGCAGTAGATATTATCTTCCACATTATAATATCATCTCCTTGAAATCAGGTTATGTTTTTCTTTTGGCTGGCATTTATAGCTTCAGTGCTTAGCATGGTGTTTGTTATATATTAAGAACTTTATCAATACATATTGACAGTCTATCCCACACTTTCAGGACTGATTCTCCTATCATCTCCACCAAGAAGCCTGTTTGATTATGCTGTAGCTACACCTCTAAAATTATAGTTAGTTATATATAAACAGAGTATAGTGGAGAAGTCTCTGGGCCAAAAGGGAAAGTCATTGCTACATGTCAGTTTGATATTGTGCACAGTCATTTAACTTCTGTGAACTTCAGTTTCATTATCTGTAAAATGAGATTATTCTCTATCACTAACTTCCATTAAATTTCTAATATTTTGATTCATTTGTTTTTGCTCTCTGATCTGAGCCCTTCCTTTTCTCCTGACTATGTTGACTCAGTGTCCCTGCAGAACAATCACCTAAGACTCCTCTAAATGCTTAGAGTCTATGAGTTTAAGAACTCATGACATGGAAAATTCTCAAGTAGCTTCTCCTTCCTCTAGTCTCACCTGTAGACAGTGCAGATAGTCACACTGACAATAATGAATTAGAAATGACTATTGACATTTTGTTTTGGGTATAGGCAGAAACATTATTAGAGACTAACATGAAACATAACTTAAATCACAAAGATTTCGAGCTATTCAATATAAGGTTATATAGCTGTATATGCTCAATTGTTCTTTTGAGGGCACAACTGTAATAGAGCAAAATCACAGCACAATTGCTATTCATAAATAATGATTCCAAGTCATCAATAAAAGCTTGTTAGTCTCCATTTAAGAAACCATGAAACTGCAATATATTTTGGAATACTTGTATACAAAATTTTCAGTCAGTCAATCAATCAAGAATTATTCATTAACCCCCATTATCTCTCAGGCACCATACTAAAATGCTTGGATATAAATAATAAAAAGACACTTCACTGTTCTGAAGGAGCTTACCATCTAATTGAAAAAAAAAACATAGAAAACATAGAAAAAGAAGTTGAAAAGTAAAGAGAAGAAGGGAGAAAAGGGAAGAAGATTCCTTTCTTGAAACATGATGGAGATATCCAAAGAAATTTAACAGCAGTGTGACTCAATTATTGGGAAATGAAGATATGGCTGTCCTAGACTCCCTCCTTAATTGAAAGTTTTAGATCTCGTGGCTCAGACTTCTAACCAGAAGAGTAGAAGGTACTAGTGAGGTGTAAATACTAAGTCTAATTTGAAAAATAAACTTATACAAAAGAGACTTTTTAAAGTTTCCCTCTATTTTGATAATTCAAACCAAATAAGATCTAAGACCATATCTCTTTGTACTTGGGGTTACCTTACTTTCTACCTTCCTGTTATCTATATGACTGACATTAGAGAAGAAAGAGTATCAAAGGACTGCAGTTTTTTGTTATGCCCAATTTTTCTTTTCATGTTTTTCTCTCTGGTCTTTATACTGACTCGAGAAACCCAAGGTCCAGAGTCATGGCAGGTTTGAAACAGCAGAGTTAAAATGATAGAAGAAAAATAGGACAAGGTTTGGTCCAGATACCTTAGTGTCATTTTTCACCTAACTGCCTCAATTCACTGAAAAATAACTAACATAGACTTTCAATTCTTAATCATACAGGATTCTACAGAAATTCTATGAATTTAAGAGTTGGAAAGGATCTCTAGCCTAATAAACAAATGAATGTGAATTTTCACTACAATACCTCTAATAAGTGACCCTTTATTTGTCAATAGAAGATTAACATTAACTATTGTTCTTTGTTCTCAAAGAGGATCAAAAGAACATTAGTATGTAAAAGTCAAGCTACAGTGTATCCCACTGTGGCTGATTAGACCAATATGAGTTCAGAATGCTCTACCATAGATTGGACACTGAGTCCATGTGAATAATTAGGGCAAATTCTCTAAATTTGTGAACCTATAATTTTAGTGGTGGAAAAAACACTTCCTCTCTGCAAAACCCATGATAATTATAGATAGCTTAAATGTAGTTATGGGACATTTGTCTTTGTACTGCATCAAAATACACTTTTCTTCAGCTTCTACTTATTACTCCAAGTTCTAGCCTCTGAGGTCCAACACAATGTCAAAAACTGAATCCATTCCTTTTATCTTCTCCATAATCTTTACTTAAAATCCTAGTTATCTGAGGGAAAATTTTGTAAAATATATAAAACTTGCCTAAATTATTTGTATCTCTATGGACAAAGACAGTGATTTGTGGGGTGTTCAAGTCGCCATATAGTTATTAAATATGCAACATGTCCTCAATATTTCACAATACTATAGAACATATAAAAAGCAGTTATAATCTAGTCTTTTGGATTTAACAAGTAACCATCTTGTTGGCGCAGCAATTCATATATGTGGGAAAAATTTAGAGGAGAATACATTTTTGTGATCTAAGCATATATGTATGGACTTTTTGGAACTAAACAAACAGTATAAAATGAAATTCAAGCATATTTAAATATATACAAATATTGTCCTACATGGTAACTGAATATATATATGAGGATAAATTTATATAAATCATTGTAATTAGTAATACTTTTGCCCAGTTCAACCACATTTTTATTTTTCTGTTCTCACTTTGTTAGCTCCATATCAGTAAATAACAAAAGCTTTTCTCTGATGTCCTCTACTATATCATCATCATTATCTTATTATTATTATTATTATTATTGCATATTGAACCTTGAAGATAATACTTTTTAATTATTAGAAGATAAAGTTCAGATTTTTACCAAAAGTCCATTTGCTTCCAAATCCCCAATCCATCACCATACTGAGGTTTATCCAAAAAACCAATATCCCTTGTTCTGTAATAGGAAACTCCCATCCCAAAACTTTACAATCTTCATAATTTTATCTGAATCAGCTCTAATCATCTCTCCCTCTATTCCTTTCCACACTCCCCCTTAGATACATGTAGTTGCTGTTTATGACAATGTTGGGCCACAATTGTCCTGCCTCAGTTTCCTTTAATTGTTCTGCCTCAATCTCCCTGGTTGCAATACCACCCTTCCCTCCTGATCATTAGAACTAATATAATTTAGGAATGACAACACTAAGATTATAAACTGTAAATGTTTAATCCAGATAAGGAGAAAGACCTTCTATCTTCAACATCATGACCCCAGACCTTCCCTACTTATCAGAATGTCTGGTGCTTCCCCCCCATTCTGTCATTGTTCTTCTTGATCCCAACTTATCAGAATGCCCATTACCTCTCCCCCCACTGTATCAGAAGCAGATTGATAATCTGTTCCCACTCTCAATACTCTGACTCCATCCCTGCCTCAGTTTACTTCAGTTGCTTGGAGCCCTGTGTATATATATTTCAGAGGAAATTCACATTCCCTGATAAATGTTTTGAGACATCAGCCCTGGGGGCAACATGCCCCCAACACAATCTCTCCCTCTCAAATAAAATATTAAAAACTCTCTAATCTCTATCTTGCCTCAATTTCTCTGGCATTACAACAGCTGTTTGTGTCTTGCATGATCACAAAATGTGCACTTGACCTGGAATTCTTCCATAATACTATATATCATTCAGATAATAAATTCTATGATACAAACTATGATTGACATAGATGGTTTAAGAAAAAGGAATGACTGTGAGATAGAGTAATTAAAGAAGGGTTTTTGAAGGAAGTGTGACTTCATCAGGACCATGAAGAATGACTAAAATTTATTTTAGTATATAGAAAAAAAATCACCCTTAGGAGGAGAAAACACAAATAACAGCTTGTATATAGGGATAAATATGACATTCAATGATAACACATTTCGCATACCAATTTAACATTTACAAAATATGATCTAAACAACATTATACAGTGAGTGACTTACACACTTCAACTCTCATTTAACAAGTGAGCCTTAGAATATTACAATTCTTGTCCAGGTAATACTTACTAGAAAACATCAGAACTGGCACTTTTAAGTATGCTTTTTTGGTTAAACACTGAGTCCCATTAGCTGTTATCATGTAGGAGCTATGAATGAAATTTATAATCTTGGCTGCATTGGTTTTATTTGTTCAAAACCTTTTTCAGTTTGATGAAATGAAAATTATCCCATTAATTATTATATTTTTTTCTTTTTTTTTCTTTTTTTGCTGCTAGAGGCTGCTGAGGAGTTAAGTGACTTGCCCAGGATCATATAGCTAGGAAGTATTAAGTGTCTGAAGCCAGATTTGTACTCAGGTCCTGCTGACTTCAGAGCTGGTGTTCTGTCCACTGTACCAATTAGCTTCCCCCCTTTCCCATTAATTTTTGTCAAATAGTAAGCTCTTTTCCCAGAAGCTGGATTCTTTGATTTTATTAAACAATAGATTCTCATAGTCATTGACTTTTGTGTCTTGTGAACCTAACCTATTCCATTGATCCACCACTTTATTTCTTAACCAGTACCAAATGATCACCTCTGAGTTATGACTCTGTATGACGTCTCTTTCAAAAACATCAGAATATGCAAATCAGCTCTGTTCTCAGGGCAAAAAGCAATGGAAATTGAAGCAATGCCCATCAGTTTGGGAATGACTCAATAAACTGTGCTATGTGTTTGTGATGGAATATTATTGTTTTATGGGAAATGATGAGCAGGATGCTCTCAGAAAAAAAAAAAAATTAGAAAGTGTTGTGTCCTGCTTTCTAGAATACCCAAGTTGGGGTGATTAAAATATACCTTCCTAGTGGAGAAGTGATGAGGGTGGGACTCCTGAGTATGATAGAAAAATGGAGTCCATTTATTTCAAGATATTTCCACCTTTTTTATACCCTTATACCCTTGTGTAATAAAACTACTAGGCATGTACCAAGTAGGCACTGCACACAAGGGACTGCATAAACAATTTGCTATTGTATGTAGTTTGCCACCTGGTATCACTCTGCTTCAATCACAATACAGGTTGTCACCACCCCTTGACTTCTCAGGAAGGTCAAGAGCCCTTAGGGGAAATGGGAGCCAAACCAGACATTGTTACCAGGCTCCCTCTGGGCTGATGGGTCTTATACCTCATCTAGAGTTCCCCCACTGTCTATGACCCTCTCCAGGAAAGTCCTTCATGAAACAAAATGAAATCTTTTGTATACAAAGTAATAGCAATATTCTGGGATAAGCAGATGTAAATGACTTTGCTATTCTCATCCATGACTACTCTGAAGGACTTCATGATGACAAATCCTATTTTTATCCAGAGAAGGAACTGTTTATGGCTGAATACAGATTAAAGCATTGTTTCTCTCTCTCTCTCTCTCTCTCTCTCTCTCTCTCTCTCTCTCTCTCTCTCTCTCTCTCTCTCTTTCTCTTTTCTTTAATTTTTATTTTTTCTTGAGGGTTTTTATTTTCATTAGGGTGGGACATCTATGATTTTTTTTCCACAATTGTACTTATATGTAAATGTTTTGCCTAACTTCACATCTGGTTTCTTAATTGTGAATGGGGATAAGGAAGAGAACTGAGAACTCAAAAATTTTAAACATACATGTAAATTTTTTTTGAATGTAACTGGGGAAAATATTAAATAAGAATAAAAAAGAACACCAAAATATTAAATAATAATAAAGAAGAACATCAAAATACTGGGGGTGGGGTGGGGAGGGCTTGAGGCCCTCTGCTAATACTTAGGCTAATAAGACATGAAATTCTGAATATTTTTTATTTTGCTCAAGAAAAAAATGAAAAAGAAACCCAACAACACCACCAACAACACTTTCTTCTCTCCATGAGTATAAGGAATTCTTTTTCTGATTGGGTCTCTATTCTTCTATTGTCTTTACACTATTTATTTATCTGGGGCTGAGAGACTATTAGGTGTGTATGTATAGTTCCTCTTCCTAGCCCATATACAAAGATATGAGTCTCTATTTTGTGTGTAATTTCTCACTTGTGTCTCTTAGCTCTTTCTCCCTTTGTCTCTTTTAGAATCAAAGCTCAAGTCTATGGCTCAAGCATATACTAGTTATGACTTGATAAATCATAAAGTCACAAATATACTAACAATGGTAATGTGTGCACACTAAATAAAATTTTTTTTTCAGCAAAATCCTAATTTTCTGACCTTATTAACAGTTATCTAGCCTCTTCTAGTCACACATATTGTACTGATTCAGACACAGGGTGATAATAACCAGTATATGATGGTGGCAATAGTAATTCAAAAGAAGATGCAATTCTAGGAACCTAGAATGTTTTTATTGATTGATGAGGAGTAAGCAAGAATGGTTATCTTATGCATCTTCTGTGCACAGTGAATGCTTGTTTCCCACAATACATTGTAGTGATCTAAAGTTCTACATAAAGACAATGCCTACACTATCTGGATATATATATATATATATATATATATATATATATATATATATATATATATATATATATATATATATATATATATATATATATATATATATATTTTTTTTTTTTTTTTAACTTACTATTGCTTTTCCCCCTCAGATGTACCAAGTAATTTTATGGCATCTATAACTCTTGTTTATGCATTTCTGAGCAGTGACCTCTTGGGAAAGATAACATTTATTTGGGTAAAGTTGTAAAATGCACAATTTGTATATAAAAACTGAAACTTGACAGCAAGTTGTTTGTATCTTTTTTTAATCAAACATTTCTCAAAAAGCATTACTCATTTTTATAGTTAGAAATGGCACATCACATAATGAGGATAAAGCTTTTCATTTGTGAAAAATGATACTGAGAATGACTATAAAGATAAATTTACACACACACAAATACATACACATACAAGTGCTACCACTTTTCATGTCATGTATATCTATTCTCCAACTACTAATACACACACACACACACACACACACACACACACACACCCATATGCTTTCACCTAGATGATAGGTCAAAGATTACTTAAGTTAAAATTAATCAGTTTTGATTTCTGCAAAGTAGACATGCATTGTAAAGGCATTCAATCATATTATAAATCTATCCAATGTCTCTTTGGTTTTCATTTTTACATGGAAGAAATGACTATACAAAGAGTTAAAAGGAAAAGACTACATGACTAGTATGAGAAATAATCTTTTCAAAAAGATAATCATAGTTATAATGAAATCACAAAGATGTGAATGGAACGTTTGAAGGGTGGTAATTATTGAATACTTTTAACAGAAAAAAAAAGTGTATGTATATATTTCCCCTGCAAATTATAACTTTCAAACAATATGGAAAAGAGTGTTTTATAATGAAGTTCATACTAAATAGTGGAACTGTATTAAAAATATGCTCCATGAGAAGCCATAAATGTTTGCTTATAGGTAACAGGCTTTATTTTCTTTCAACAGAAAGACTGAAGAACTGAGATACTTAGGTATGGAATTAGAGGCTGACTGTTGGATATGAAAAGCAAGTGCAAATATGCATTGGCAGAAGTAATTTCCTTACCCAAGAATTCTTGTGCCAATGAAATCTTAGGTCTACCATATTCTCCCACATTAAAAAAAATATTCACAATAGCATGGTATAGTAAAAAGAAATTTGGACTTGGAGTCCAAATGTCTTGATTTCTTGGTCTTTTTGACTAAAATTTAAGGTTTACTTCATGACTTACTAGCCTGGGTGACTTTGGGTACATCACTTTGTCTCAAACTTAAAATTTTCTTCTGTAAATGACAAAACTGTTACTTGATCTATTTGTCTCAAAAAATAAAGTACTTTGTGGAGGGAAAAAGTATTTTATAAGTTTAAAATGTAAATGTAACATTACATTAATGTTAATATGGCATAAATATACATGGAAGCTAGTGTTGCAACACATTAACTTTATGAAGCAAGATAAACCTGATATTTTATTTTGTATTTCATGTTATTAAGGTAAATATGAATAATTCCTTCAAAATTAACTTTCTCTATTACCATCCTTTGTTGATACTTTATACTGAGAGTAACAGTTGTTGATTGTATATCAAAGAAGACATACAAGGTGATTTTTAGTAGTAATGTATTTGGGGAGTGGAAGATTATCCCTGGGTTTTCAGTCTTCATAAAAATTCAAGCCATGAAAAGAGTAATACTTTTTCTTCTTTTTTATGTCATCAAATCTTATTTATTTTGTTAATGGATCTTCATGTACAAACTTATGAAATTGGGGATGAAGAGAAAATAAAGAAGGAAAGATATGAAGAGGAAATAAAGAAGAAAATAAGGGAAGGAAGAAAGAAGGGAGAAAAAGGAAAAGTAGAGAAAGAGGAAGAAATGAGAAATAAAGAAGGAAGGTTAAAGAAGGGAAGGAAGAAAAAAGAAGGAAAAGAGGAAAAAAGAATCACGAGAAAGAAGAAACATGAGAGAAGAGAAAAGGAAAGAAAAAGAGATGGAATAAAAGGACAGTAGGAAAAGAAGGGAAGGAAGGAAAAAGGGAGGGATTGAGAAAAGAATATCAAGAGGAAGGAAATGAGAGGAAGAGAGAGCAACAAGCTTTTAGTGAGAAATAGTTTACAGATGTGAATATTCATTCTCCCTTTCTACAGAGTAATGTCTACCTACTTCCAAGGTTATTATTTAAGTTTGCCTACTGAAGCTTTACATTAGTCTCAGATCATGGTATAAACATGATGCTCAGTTCTCTAAATCTGAACCAGTGGAACACAAATAGTTCACATCAAGCTGGGAAGATTTCAAACTCTGACATAGGTAGTCTGTCTCTTGGAGAACCAGCTTTGCTATGGATGGGGCTGCCCTTTATCAGGTAGTTGGTTACTATATATGTATATTTTGGTCCTTAGTCACAAAAACCTATGAAAGTTGAAAAGGTTTTTAATAAGTTGAAGAAGAGATTATGTTTTTGGAAGAAATACTCAGGAAGACAAAATAATTTGATTTTGTAGTTTGGAAAGGATTACATATAAAAGATCAATATCCTACATACATACAGACAGACACACACAAACATACATATACACAAACACACATGCATGTGAATACCTTTTTTAAAAAAAACTATATTAGCCTCCTAGATATACATGATTAAAATATGAAATTTCTCTAGTATTTACCCTAAAAAAAGGTTGTAATGGGTGACTTTATTCCAAAATCAAACCATATGTTTTTTAAAAATTATTCATTTTAATACACATTGCTTTATAAATCATATTGGAAGAAAAAATCAGAACAAAAGGGAAAAGAGAGAATGGGAGAGAAAAAAAAAAGAAAAAAGAAGTGAACATAGGACATGTTGATTTACATTCAATCTCCATAGTGCTTTTTTTTTTTTTTTTTTTGATTGCAGATGGCATTTTCTTTTAGGATGTATGAGAAAAATCAAGTCTTTCATAGATGATTATTGCATTTTTTGTCATTATTATGTATAATGTATTCATGGTTTTACTTATTTCATTCAGCATCAGTTCCAGGACTTTCTAAAACAAGCTTCTTCATTATTTTTACAGAACAATTATATTTCATTATCTTCATAAAAAAAAGTGTGAAATACTTCATTAAGCAAAATAGCCAATATGAAAAATAGATCCAGAAGAGACAATTTAAAACTTGTTGCCCTACCTGAAGGCCGTGATCAAAAAAGAGCATGAATAGCATTCTACAGGAAGCCATTAAGAAAAACTGGTCTAATATTCTAGAAGCAGAAAAGGAAATCCTCATTGAAAGAATCCATCAATCACCTCTGGAAAGAGATCTTACAAGGAAAACTTCAAGGAACATATAAACACAGGACTCAAGAGAATCATAGTAAGGTAAACAAGGGAAAATATATATTTAAAGGTTAAACTTTATATCCCTACCTGGGAAAACAATATTTATAACTCTTGAGAACTATATCTGTCACTTGGGTAGGGAGGCATAAAATGGACTGAGGCTGTGCTTGTGAATGGACTCTGATTTGATGACACCAAAGAAAAAGACATTAAGGGGTGGAAATAAAAATCTGTATTAGAAAAAAGAAGAAAAGGGAGGTATAATAAGACAATTGATTCACACCAAGAGAGTCAAAAGAGTTATTTTAACGAAGGGGAAAAAGGAGGGGGATGACCATTGTCTGAAGCTTGATATCACCAGTTTTGGCTCTAATAAAGAATATCTTAATCATTCAGCTGGGTATAGAAATTTATCTAATCCTACAAAGAAATAGGAATAGAGAGAGTAAAAGAAAAGATAGAGAGAAAATAGAAGGGAAATCAGAAAACTAGGAAAAAGGTAAGAGAAGGGGTAAGAATTGATTAAGGATAAGATAGTGGGTAGAGTGGATTAAAAATACAGGACTAAGAAAACTGTGGGAAGAGAAAACAAAAGTAAATACAGGGGAGAAAATAGGGTTGAGGAAAATACAGAGCTGCTAATTAGAGATGTTAATGTGAATGGGATGAACTATCCAATAAAACAGAATCAAATATCAGAGTGGATTAAAAAACAGAATCCTATAATATGTTATTTAGAAGAAACACATTTGACACAGAGAGACACATACAGAGTAAAGGTAAAAGACTGGAATATTATTATGCTTCAGCCAAATTAAAAAAAAACAAACAAAAAAACAAAACAGGGGTAGCAATTCTGATCACAAAACAAAAGTAAAAATAAATTTTATTAAAAGAGATAAGGAAGGAAATCTTGATAAAGGGTACAATAAATAATGAAGTAATAATGATACTAAATGTATATGCATCAAGTGATAGAACAGGCAAATTCCTAGAAAAGAATTTAAGACAACTACAGGAAGAAATAGACAGCAAAACTATTCTAGTGGTTTACATCAACCTTCCCCTCTCAGAATCAGACAAATCTAACCACAAACTTAACAAGAAAGAAACTAGGCAGTTTAATAGGGTTCTAGAAAGCCTAGATATGACAGACCTCTGGAAAAAACTGAATAGGGACAGAAAGGAATACACTTTTTTTTTTTTTCTGGGCAGTATATGGCACCTACACAAAACTGACCAAGTATTAAGGCATAAAAATCTCACAAGTAAAAGAAAAAAAGAAAAAAAAATTAGTAAATGCTTCCTTTTCAGACCATGTTGCAATAAAAGTTATATTCAATAAAGCACCAGGGAAATCTAGAATAAAGGCCAATTGAAAATTAAATAATCTAATTCTAAAGAATGAGTAGGTCAAACAACAAATCACAGAAATGTGAGGAATGTAGAAGATCCTTACCCAAAATGACTACTCAGAGATCATTCAGTAAAAAATGGCAGAAAAGTTGTTTATTGAAAACCTCCAGAGGATGAGCCATCTCACCACAAAATAAGAACAAGAGACCTCATGGTAGGAGGGCTAATGCAGTAGTAAAGATACATAGCTTTTATACAAGAGATTACATTACAAGTAAGAGGGCATTGAGAAGGGGAGGGGGAGGTATCTAATTGGTTGTTACTATTTGGAGAGATTGGAATGGAAGGTTTCTGTTTCCCAGAAATTTCCTGATTTGTAGGAAACAGAAAATCAAGCCTTCAGGCTTAATCAAGCAGATAGTGGTCAAGCTAATAGACTAAATATCAATAAATGTCAAATACTGATAAATGTCATCAGCTCAGGTTAAGTAAATATGTTTATAGCTGGCCAAGGTTCAAGTAAATATGAGCCTGCAATATTATATAAGCCACAGGGAAAATACATAAATAATGAAAATAAAATACAGAAAAAGAATTCATACATTCCTGTAAATTCTTCACCTTATCTCTCTCTATTTCACACAGAAACGATCCATAATTTAATCCAAGAAAATGACAATAATGAGAAAACATACTAAAACATATGGGATGCAGCCAAAGCCAAAGGGAAAATTTTATATCTCTAAATAGTTACATAAATAAAATAGAGCAAGAGGAGATCAATGAATTAGACATGCAACTGAAAAATCTAGAAAAAGATTAAATTAAAGGCCCCAAATTAAACCCCCAAATTAGAAATTTTGAATCTCAATGGAAAAATTAATAAAATAGATTAAGAAAACTATTGAAATAATAAACAACACTAAGAGTTGGTTTTACAAAAACAAAAACAAAAACAAAATAGATAAACCTTTGGTTAATTTGATCAGAAAAAGGAAAGAAAAATCACCAGCATTAAAAATGAAAGAGAACTTACTACCAATGAATAAGAAATTAAAATGATAATTAGAAGCTATTTTGCACAGCTGTATGGCAGCAAGTCTGACAATCTAACAGCTGAATGATATTTACAGAAATATAAATTGTCCAGGTTAACAAGAGAAAATAAAATACTTAAATAGTCCCATTTTTGAAAAAGAAATTGAACAAATCATTAATGAACTCCCTAATAAAACATCTCTAGGGCCAGATGTATTCATAAATGAATTCTACCAAACTTTTAAAGAACAATTAATTCCAATATTATGTAAACTATTTGGAAAAAATAGGTAAAGAGGGAGTGCTGCCAAATTCTTTCTATGACACAAATATCGCACTGATACCTAAACCAGGAATGGCCAAAATAGAGAAAGAAAATTATAGATCAACCACCCTCGTGAATATTGATGCAAAAATTTTAAATAAAACATTAGCAAAGAAATTACAGCAACTTATCAGCAAAATAATACACTATGGACAAGTAGGATTTATAACAGGATTGCAGGACTGGTTCAATATTAGAAAAACTATTACCATAATCAACCATATCAATAACAAAATCAACAGAAATAAAATAATAATCTCAATGGGTGCTGAAAAAGCTTTTGACAAAATACAGCACCCATGCCTATTAAAAACACTAAAAAGCATAGGGATAAAGGGAGCTTGCCTTAAAATAATAGGCAGTATCTATCTTTCCCAAAGTCCTTCCGAGACATCTGAAATTGGAAAATTATTATGCTCTGAATGCTTGTAGGTTCTTTCACTTCGAAATCTATTCAAAGACTTGGTCTAGTGTTGAATCTGTGGGAAACCTTGGAAAGCTTAGGCAATATCCTTTTTACTCTCCTCCATCTTGGCTCTGCCCCCAAAATATTTTAAAAAAGAAAAAAATCTTCTATTTTTTCTTTATTGTAGTTTTAATTTATGGAAGAAAATAAGCATTCACCATAACAATACAATAATAATAATAATAAAGATTGCACATATAACTACATATCTATTATGTGCAACTTGCTATTTCTTTTAAACATAATAGTTATCACATAAATTTCTTTTTTTTTAAATTTCTCTTATTCAAGAGATGTCTACCATTACATACACACACACACACACACATGCACACACACATATACACATTATATGTGCATGTATTTTGTGTGTATTTACGTTTATCAATTTATATCTTTTGATCATTTCTCTGTTGGAGAAATAATTTGTATTCTTATAGATTATATAAAGTTCTTCAATTATTTGAGATATGAAACCTTTATCTGAGAAACCATGTATCATTCCCCACTTCCTAATTTTCTGCTTTCCTTCTGATCTTGACTACATGTGTTTTAGTTGCAAAAACAAACAAACCCACCCTTTAAAAATTATCCATTTTACACCTCACTTTGCCCTGTATCATTGTTTATTCATAAGTTGTTCACCTTTCCATAACTATGATAAGTAACATGTTCCATGTTCTTCAAATTTCTTTAGAATATATTTCTATATCTTGTTCATGTGTCAGTTTTGTCCTTAGCTTGTAAATGGTTCAAGATATTAGTCTATGTCCAGTTTCTGCCACATTGCTTTCTAATTTTTCCAACCATTTTAAAAACCAAATAAATTCTTATCTCCAAATTAGATCTTTAAATTTGTCAATAATTATATTTATTTGTTGCTATAAATTGTATGTCTAATTTGTTTCACTGATTTTACTTTTAATTTCTTAGCCAGTACCAGATAGTTTTCACAATTACTGTATTATAATATAATTTAAAATCTGGTACTGCTAAATCTCATGTCTTTACTTTTTTTATTTGTTCTTTTGATATGCTTGATTTTTGTCCTTCTAAGTAAATTTTATTATTTTTTTCTAATTCAATCAAATAATTTTTTGCTGGGATGGGATGACATTGAATATTTAAATTAACCAACTTGCACTGACTCTCAATGGAAGTGCTTGTTAAATGTTTAATGTGAATATTACTACCTCAGAAATAAGCAAATACTATAATTCAGGATTCGGTTTATTATTTTGTTAATTTTCTAGCCTTAAGAAAATGATGGGGGAAATGTTAATAATTCAGATTAAACTTAAAAGTTTCTTGCTCCTTCCTCTTCTAGAGCTGGTTGTTAAACATCTACCAAAATTCCTATGATTGTTATCTATGCCATTGCAATTTATCTTTTGCTTATAGTATATAATTTCTGAGCTTTGATCCAGACATGAGTTTTATTCCACTTAGTCTCAAGGTCAATTTCCTTACCTTGCATTAGAACATCTATTTCCTTTAATCTGTTACCTAAATTGGGCTTTTGTATATAAACACTTGAGATCATGGATTTTGCCTAACTTTTTAGTTGAGTTTTGAGTCCTGTGATTTTAGGGGAGTTTCAACTATTATTCTTTGTCTTTCTTTTGGTAGTTACCTTTAAATTTATGCAGTCAGTCTCCTTTCCCCACCTCTCTTCTCTCTGTCTGTCTGCGTCACTTTCCCTCTTCTTCTCTTTTTAAAACCCTTTTGACTAGCTTTCCATGACATCTGGCAAATGTATTTATAATAGCTTGCCAATGCAATCTTGTGAAGAGCTATATAAATTGATAGCTGTCTTCACATATATGGAAGAATCCACCTGGAAGAGAAATTGGACAGGCATAACATAGTCCTGGAGAATAGATTAATTTGTAAAAGTTATTGATAGATGGATTTCAGCTTGATAGAAAAAAAAAAACTTTTTTAAATATCAGACGCACTTTTAGAGGTGATTTAATTTGGAAGATAATGATTTTCCTAGAATTTTTTTTAGGAAAGACTTGATGAGCATTTGACAGACAGTGCTGTAGTAGAGAGAATTACTTTAAAGAGATTTTTAACTAAGTGACCTTTCAGTTCCAATTCCAAGTTATTCCATGATTTTACAAAACATGAAATAGGGATCCTGAGCATTAATAAAGTACTGGGAAAGACAGGGCTAATAAAGAGTATCACAGATCCTTAGTTAGGGTAAAGAAAATAGAGTATTCTTGGAGAATCAGAACATAAATTAATCAGCTTTGTTTCATTCACTTATTCCCTAGGGACTTGAATACTGTTGTTTAAATAGGCACTTACATTTTATTCTGTAATGTGACTTTTTGGAAAAGTGAAAGGAACAAAAATTTATTAAGTACTTACTATATGCCAGGCACTATATTAATTGCTTTACATATATTTAATTTTATTGTAAGATAAACTCTATTAGATATGTGCCATTAGAATCTCCATCTTACAGTTGAGGAAACTAAGGAAGACAGGGGTTAAGTCACTTGTCCAGGGTCACAGAACTAATAAGTGTGTTTGAGGTTGGATTTGAACTCAATACTTCCTGATTCAAGACCCATAACTTTATCCATTGAGTCATCCTAGTTACCTAACTTTTACCCTGCTTATGGCAAGTGTCTCTCAATAGATTGCAAGATTCATGAATGTAGACAATGATATTTACTTTGTTTCCCCAGGTAGTACCTGACACCATGTCCAATACACTGTGGGCTCTGCATAGAGATCTGTTGCTTTGCTTTGCTTTTCCAATTTCTGCCCATGGCTTACCCCATTGCTAAATATGGGATACCACCATTAACCCCCTAGCAGTGTTCTCATCTTTAACTCATCCAAAGGGTTATTAGCATCAAACCATTTTACATTTCTGGCATAGAGTACCTGGTCATAGCATTTATATTTCTGTGTTTTCCTTTTCTTATTACTTCAGTAGTTTGCCCTTTTCTCCTTCCAGATTATTTAATTAATGGAATGGTTGGTCTATAAACAGAACTGCTAAAAGTAAAACATTGTACAACAGGGAGTTAGTTATTTCTTCTCTCATCTACCCCATTTCTTGTTTTGCTGCCTATTATTATAAATCTGGGTGAAACAGGAACAAAATCCAAAATTGCTAATAAAAGAAACATGTTTTTGAAATAAGTGACAATGCTACTGGTTCAATAGATTCTGGAAGACATGAAAATCTTGCCCCCAGGGAATAGGCATAAGCTTGGAGGATAGAATTTTTTAGAATCTGGAATCAAATGGTCAGGATTTTATTATTAGATTGATCTCCAGACAAAATGAAGGTGAACTAAATTCAGAAAGGGGAACTTACAGAAGCCATAGAAGTCTTCCTATACTTTTTCTTTATATTTTGGTATTCACTTCACAGTGCTTTAGATATATTACCATTTCCATACTAAGCAAAATTCAACAGTAAGAGAATGTTTGTTTCCAATATTCCCATGCTTTGTATGTATTCTTTCCACACATCCTTTCTACTACATTATGTTATCCAGAGACTTATTACTTCTATTGACCTTGTCAACTTTCCCCTTCCTCAAAAACCAAACCAAACCAACCAACCAAACAAACAAACAAACAAAAACAAAATATAACAAACATCTGTGAACTCCCCACTTGAAAATTCATATTGGAGGGATATAATGCTTATATGAAATTCACATTTCCAAACTAGATGTTTACAGTGGAAATATAGTGTGCCATAGGAAAGATAAATCCCCAAATCAGCAGACCACCAAGGGAAGTATTTGGGAAGACAAGAGAATTCCTGTATTCCTAAAGCTTCACCACTTATGTTTCTTACCTTGGAAAAACTAAGAAATAGAAAGAATATTTTTTGTTGTTTATCTTTTAGTGGGTGGGTATCAGAAAGAAAAAAAAAGTTTTCCAGTCTATTTGAGAAATATCTCAAGTTTTAATTTTAGAGGCTCTTACTAACTTGAAGGAAAATATTTTAGTCACCAATTTCATTCAAGACAAAAAATATACCCTGCAGGACCTGCCTTGATTGTGGAATAGTGGAATTACCTAAATTTGTCTGTTTTTTGACATATGCCTCCTAACTCTGACCACATTTATGGTTGAAATTCTTCTTATTCATCCATTAGTTTTGACCCTCTTTACTACTAGGTGGCCAGCAATTAATAGAATCTGGAAGGCATGTAAAGATTCTACATATTTCTCATATATGGCCTTGAAATATTTTCTTATAGGAATCATCAATATATCAATTATGTCAAAGATATCAAACCTAAATGGGAAAAGGATATCATGGAAATCTTACAATTTTTTCAAGGGTAAAACTCAATGCCACAGTCCATTGTTATTTTCTTTAAAAGTTTATGTTATAAAACACTTTCCTAGGTATTGTTTTCTTTAATCTTATTAAGGAATTCTAGGAGCCAAGATGGTGGAGAAGGCACACTCGACTCTTTAAGCTCCTCTCATGCCCTCACTACCAATCTTTGAATTCAGACTCAAAAATAGGGCTTGACTGCTGAAATTCACCAAGATTAAATGTACAACGACTTACCAGCTGAAGATAATCTGGAGGACCACCAGAGCAAGTTTGTCCTGAGGGGTGGGAACAGACTAGAAGCAAGCAGGGAGATAAGGAAGACTGACGTCCTGAGTTGACCAGGGATGGGGGTAGCCTCTGTGGCTAGAAGAATAGCGGAAATGACCCTGCCATTGGCTGACTGCTTTGCCTTGATTGTAAAGCAGTGGACCATCAGAGAGATTAGAGCCAGAGGTACAGAGTACTCTAAAAATTCCAGAACCTAACAGGATCTGATTGTACTCCCCCTTCTCCCCACAATTGGAAGTGATTCAGCATAGACCAGTGCAATTGTGCAGCTGTATGCTGAAGCATGGCCAGGGCAGCTGCAAATCTACATGACAGGGGGAGTGCAGCCCAGTGCAGCCTCTAATCTGCACAGTGGGGGGCTCAGCCTGGGGCAACAGAACTTCCACAGCACAACTATGCTGCCAAGGCAGAGACATTTCCAGTCTGTGCAGGGCTACTCGCTGGTCAGCTGCTAATACCCATATCCCCATAGCAAGCTTTGGCTTGGGATAGCAATACTTTCACTGCTCAGCCTCTTGCCTCAGGGCAGTTGTTAATCTGCACAGTGGGGTTCTTCACAGGGCACCCTTGCAGCTCAGCTTTACAGGCCAGAGTCACTTCCATTGCGGAACTATTTCCCAGAGCACTCACATATCTGGACATTCTTGGTAGCCAGTTGTTGTTTACAGGAAACACATTTAAAGCAGGGAGATATATACAAAGTAAAAAGTAAAAGGCTGGAGCAGAATCTATTATGCTTCAGGTGAAGTAAAAAAGCAGGGATAGCCATCCTTATCTCAGATCAAGCAAAAGCAAAAATTGATCTAATTAAAAGATATAAGGAAACTATATCCTGTTAAAGGGTAGCATAGGCAATGAAGCAATATCAATACTAAACATATATGCACCAAGTGGTATAGCATCTAACTTCCTAAAGAAGAAGTTAAGAGAGTTGCAAGAAGAAATAGACAGCAAAACTATAATAGTGGGAGATCTCAACCTTGCAATCTCAGAATTAAATAAATCAAACCAAAAAACAAATAAGAAGGAAATTAAAGAGGTAAATAGAATATTAGAAAAATTAAGTATGAAAGATCTTTAGAAAAAAATGAATGGTGATAGAAAGGAGTATACTTTCTTCTCAGAAGTTCATGGAACCTATACAAAAATTGACCATATATTAGGACATAAAGATCTTAAAATTAAATGCAGGAAGGCAAAATAATAAATGCTTTCTTTTCAGATCACAATGCAATCAAAACTACATTCAACAAAAAAGTTAGGTAAACCAAAAAGTAATGGAAACTAAATAATCTCATCTTAGAGAATGATTGAGTGAAACAGCAAATTATGAGACACAATTAAAAATTTCACTCAAGATAATGACAACAATGAGAAATCATACCAAATTTGTGGGATGCAGTTAAAGAGATAATAAAGGGAAATTTTATATCTTTAGAGACTTACTTAAAGGAAATAGAGAAAGAGAAGATCAATGAATTGGGTTTGCAACTTAAAAAGCTAGAAAAAGACCAAATTAAAAACCCCCTATCAAATACTAAACTTGAAACTCAGAAATTAAAAGGAGAAATTAATAATATTGAAAGTTAAAAAAAACTATTGAATTAATAAATAAAACTAAGAGTTGGCTTTATGAAAAAAAAAACCCCAATAAAATAGATAAACCTTTGGTAAATCTGATCAGAAAAAGGAAAGAGGAAAATCAAATTCTTAACCTTAAAAATGAAAAGGGGGGAACTTTCCACCAATGAAGAGGAAATTAGAGCAATAATAAGGAGTTACTTTGCCAATAAATTTGATAACCTAAGTAAAATTGATGACTACCTCGAAAAACATAGGCTTCCCAGGTTAACAGAGAAGGAAGTAAACTGCTTAAACAATCCCATTTCAGAAAAAGAAATAGAACAAGCTATTAATCAGCTGCCTAAGAAAAAATCCCCAGGACCAGATAGATTTACATGTGAATTCTACCAAACATTTAAAGAACAAATAACCCCAATGTTATATAAACTATTTGAAAAAATAGGGAATGAAGAAGTCCTACCAAATTCCTTTTATGTTACAGACATGGTACTAATACCTAAACCAGATAGGTTGAAAACTGAGAAAGAAAACTACAGACCAATCTCCTTAATGAATATTGATGCTAAAATCATAAATAAGATATTAGCAAAAAGACTACAGAAAATCATCCCCAGAATAATACACCATGATAAAGTAGGATTTATACCAGGAGTGCAGGGCTGGTTCAATATTAGGAAAACTATTAGTATAATTGACCATATTAATAATTAAATTAACAGAAACCATATGTTCATCTCAGTATTTGCAGAAAAAGCATTTGATAAAATCCAACATCCATTCTTAGTAAAAACACTTGAGGGTATAGGAATAAATGGACTATTCTTTAAAATAATCAGGAACATATATTTAAAACTGTCAGTAAGCACCATATATAATGGGGATAAACTGGAACATTTCCCAGTAAGATCAGGAGTGAAACAAGGTTGCCTACTATGACCATTACTATTCAATATTGTATTAGAATGTATTGTATTGCTTTGGCAATAAGAGTCAAGAAAGAAATTAAAGGAATTAGAGTAGGTAATGAGGAAACCAAACAATCATTCTTTCCAGATGATATAATGGTATACTTAGAAAACCCCAAAGACTCTGCTAAAAAGCTATTTAGAAATAATTCAGAACTTTAGCAAAGTTGCAGGATACAAAATAAATCCACATAAATCCTCAGCATTTTTATACATTACCAACACAATCCAACAGCAAGAGATACAAAGAGAAATTCCATTCAAAATAACTGTCGATAATGTAAAATATTTGGGAATCTATCTACCAAAGGAAAGTCAGGAATTATAGGAGCACAATTACTTGCCACACTTGCCACAAACATAAAGTCACATTCAAATAATTGGAAAGACATTAAGTGCTCTTGGATAGGCCGAGCGAATATAATAAAGATTACAATACTCCCTAAACTAATCTATTTATTTAGTGCTATACCAATAAATCTCCCAAGAAACTATTTTAATGACCTAGAAAAAATAACAGCAAAATTCATATGGAAGAACAAAAGGTCGAGAATTTCAAGGGAATTAATGAAAAAAAAAAAATCAAGTGAAGGTGGCCTAGCTGTCCCTGATCTAAAACTATATTATAAAGGATCAGTCACCCAAACCATTTGGTATTGACTAAGAAATAGACTAGTTGATCAGTGGAATAGACAAAAAAACAGGACAAAATAATGAACAACTATAGCAATCTAGTGTTTGACAAACCCAACGATCCCAATTTTTGGGATAAAAATTTATTATTTGACAAAAACTACTGGGAAAACTGGAAATTAGTATAGTAGAAATTAGGCATGGACCCACACTTAACATCACATACCAAGATAAGATCAAAATGGGTCCATTATTTAGGCATAAAGAATGAGATCATAAATAAATTAGAGGAGTATAGAATAGTTTACCTCTCAGACTTGTGGAAGAAGAAGGAATTTGTGACCAAAGGAGAACTAGAGATCATTATTGATCACAAAATAGAAAATTTTGATTACATCAAATTAAAAAGATTTTGCACAAACAAAACTAATGCAAAGAAGATTAGAAGGAAAGTAATAAACTGGGAAAATATTTTTATAGTTAAAGTTCTCATAAAGGCCTCATTTCCTTTTTTTTTTTTTTTTTTTTTTTGAGGCTAGGGTTAAGTGACTTGCACAGGGTCACACAGCTAGGAAGTGTTAAGTGTCTGAGACCAGATTTGAACTCCTGTCCTCCTGAATTCAAGGCTGGTGCTCTATCCACTGTGCCACCTAGCTGCCCCTTACTCATTTCCAAAATGTATAGAGAATTGACTCTAATTTATAAGAAATCAAGCCATTCTCAAATTGACAAATGGTCAAGTATATGAACAGACAATTTTCAGATGATGAAATTGAAACTATTTCCACTCATGTGAAAGTGTTCCAAATCACTATTAATCAGAGAAATGCAAATTAAGACAACTTTGAGATACCAATACACACCTGTCAGATTGGCTAAGATGACAGGAAAAAATAATGATGAATGTTGGAGGGGTTGTGGGAAAACTGGGACATGATACATTGTTGGAGGAGTTGTGAATAAATACAACCATTCTGGAGAGCAATCTGGAATTATGCCCCAAAAGTTATCAAACTGTGCATACCCTTTGATCCAGCAATACTGGATCTTATTGATCTGGGCTGATACTGGGCTTACATCCCAAAGAAATACTAAAGAAGGGAACGGCACCTGTATGTGCCAAAATGTTTGTGGCAGCCCTTTTTGTAGTGGCTAGAAAGTGGAAAATGAATGGATGTCCATCAATTGGAGAATGGTTGGTTAAATTATGGTATCTGAATGTCATGGAATATTATTGTTCTGTAAGAAATGACCAGCAGGATGAATACAGAGAGGCTTGGAGAGACTTACATGAACTGATGCTGAGTGAAATGAGCAGAACCAAGAGATCATTGTACACTTTAACAACAATACTGTATGAGGATGTATTCTGATGAAAGTGGATATCTTCAACAAAGAGAAGATCTAATTCACTTCCATTTGATCAATGATGGACAGAATCAGCTACACCCAGACAAGGAACACTGGGAAATGAGTATAAACTGTTTGCATTTTTGTTTTTCTTCCCAGGTTATTTTTACCTTCTGAATCCAATTCTTCCTGTGCAACAAGATATTCGGTTCTGCACACATATTTTGTATCTAGGTATACTATAACATATTTAACATGTATGGGACTGCCTGCCATCTAGGGGAGGGGGTGGAGGGAAGGAGGGAAAAATTCAGAACAGAAGTGAATGCAAGGGATAAAGTTGTAAAAAATTACCCATGCATATGTACTGCCAAAAAAAGTTATAATTATAAAATTAACAAAAAATAAAGTAAAAAAAAAGCAAGTGAATTCTACCAAACATTTAAAGAACAATAAAATCTTTTTTTTTTTCTTTTAAAAAAAATAATCTTATTAAAAAAGTGATGTGATTAAAAAAAGTTTACTTTACATCCTCTTTGAAGTGATAAATAAAAATTTTAAGCGTAATTCTAGAGGCAGTAAGAATCAATTTCCTTGTCTTTTGTTTATGAGACTTTGATGTATTTTTGAAGAGTATAAGGAAAAAGACCATTGTGAAGATAATTTCAACCAATAACTGCTGGAGAAGATGAAGCAAGAAGGACATTCTGTGACTGTCTAAGTAAGATCCTTCAATAGCACCATTACTTAATAAGTTCAATGGAAAGATGACCATAGATAGGGGGAAAAAAAGGCCCCAAATATATTGCAATATGAGGTTGATGATTTTTGAAAAAAAATCAAAGCAATAAATCTTAATCTTATCCAACTGTTGGATGGGTCAAAAGCCTATAGTTGTTAAGAAGCATTATACCTATATTTCATGACTACTTTCTCCAATAAGAGATAGAAAATGTTTAATGTTGAAATCACAAAAATAATTTAAGCCTACAAAAATTAAATTGATTCTATTTTAATATGACTAACTATCAAAGCATACTTTGACTTAGAAATTAACAACAGCAATGTTAAAAATCAACATCCTTACCTTGCCTTCCTCTCCAAGTACATTGCTAGTAGTAAAAATGAAAAATTATGTAAAGGGTTTTACTTTGATTATTGGTATTATTCTAGAGAGGTTTAACTGATACAAAACAACAAAAGATAAACAAGTTCAGAAATTTATTTTGCCAACAAGCTTATTGTTATTGCTAATCCTCTGATGGTAATTTAGATTTAGACTGTAAATTCACCTGTCAAATATTAGAAGAGAGTAATAGAAGTCAAAAGCTTGATAAGTCACTTGAAATAAGAGGCAACAATAACAATGTAAAAAGTGTGACATAAGTTTCAACTAAGCCACATTATTCTAAGAGTATTTACATGTGAAATTGAAAAATTTCAAAGAGATGAAAAATTGAACAGATTTGCTGCTATTAACTTTTTTAAATTATCAATTATAGACGTACAATATATAGACTTCAAATGGGAATGGCATTAAAGAAGATGAAGATGGGATGAACCAATGAATAAGAATACATAAAAGATACCTGTGTTGAAAATGATATAATTTTAAAAGATTCGAGTGGTCAATTTTCATGATCTCTCTTAGGAGACATTGTACTATTTGTAGTATCAGACTAGGTAGCCTCTATAGGCTCTCAGATGGTAACTTAGATGTCCTGGGTTAGGCAAGACAGAAATTATTGCGAGTGTGCTTTAATGGATTCTAGTGTCAAAATATTAATATAAAACACTCCTCATTTCCAAATATCTAATTAATAAAAGTGTTGGGGATGTGCAGGCTTTTAATGAGACAAGGCATGGGTGAAGTAAAAGAATTTACTACATTATAAGTAAAAGTAGAAGTAAAGGTTTATTATAAATCATCAAGAGATCTCAATGGAGCAAAACTCTTGGATGGAATTAGAGTTCTGTCTGTTCTGCCCACCTGTCCATTCTTCCCACCCTCGAATATATGATTTGAGACAATACAGAGCTATTGGGTTTGAATAGGTTTCACTAAGGCTATAGAAAGTTTGATTAGTGATAGCTCAAATTATATAGAGCTTAAGTGGTGATACTTAATGTGAATTCAGTTCTATTGAAAGTTAAGTAGGGGTACTTAGCTTTAGTTCAGCTCTATAGAAAACTTGGGTAGTGTCATCTGAACTCTATAGAAAGGTAAATTAGTGGTACTTAACAGAGATGAGGTTGGGCTGACTTCTAGGTCAAGATAACTCAAAAGTGATTCTTTTTAGGGTCTCCAGCCTCAGTTTCCCTTGTCAGATTCCCCGTCAAAAGAACTGGGAATACTTTTTATTTGGCTACCAAGATTTACATATACTCAACAAATTAAAGGGGATAAGCAAATACTATACTGAAAATAATTTGAACATTTAATTGTGGGGTGTCCTGAACATTTTCAGGGTTAGCATCAGAAAAGGGTTGACCAACAAGTCCGGTAAACTTTAGTGACCTGCTTAGAAACATTCCTGGACTAAAAAATATTTTTCTAAAATTAGAAAACTATTATGAAAAGACAATTTATCATGAAATTTTTGCTCCAAATAACTCTATTTACAGATAGATTATTCCTCAAAACTTGTAGGCTACATGCATTCTGATTTTGAATTTGACTATTCTGTTTACCTTTGTCAAATCATTTTAAACTGCCTGCGATTTAGTTTCCTTTTCTATAAATGAAGACATTGGATTAGAAGCTCTCAGAATCCTTATAATTACAAGTCCTATAATTCTATTATTCTATTCCATTTCCTTATTTAACATAGACCTATTTTATTTTTTTCTTTCTCTTTCTCCTTCTACCAATGCCTTATAATGGCTTTGAAATTCTTCTAGTTAACCTTAGAGAGCTCAAATATCTAAACATATAGACATTCAACTAACATTTATTCAAGTTTGTTTACCATATGTTTCATGGTAAAAATAAGCAATGAGGATAAAAGAAAGGCAAAAAAGAATCTTTTTTTTTTTCAAGAGATAGTATAATTTATTGTGTCACATAGTAAATATCTTGAAAATAGATCTCAAGTAGTGAAGTAAAGCATCAAATGAATCAAAATCTAGATAATTCAAGTTTTTAAAAAGTGAACATATAATACTGTTTAATGAGTGTAACATTGAAAATAATTATTCTTGGTTCTGAGATTTTCTTTAGGATTTTCTTTCTTCCTTTCTTTTTTCTTTTTCTTTTCCTTTATTTTTTTTTTCCTTCTTTTTTTTTTTTTGCTCTAACATTATGGAGTTAATTGCTTTGTTACTTGAATATTTTTATGTAGATCTTGCTGCAGAGTTGCTCAACAAACACATCTTGAATAGTAAACAAAAAATGGCCTGAAAAGAATAGGAAGGAATATGCAATTTCTTTTAGGCCTGGGGCATGAGTACAAGGTTGATTTTTACAGCTGTGGTTCCATCAATCATTTAATTTCAGCTTGGCTACAACATCAAAAATGCTATTTCTGAATGAGAATACTTCTCTAATATTGCTAGCCATCCTAGACCATAAAACCTTGCTACATCTCCAGCTGCACATGTGCTAATTCCCCTGTCCCTTGGATCAGAGCTATCTCAGAGAAGACATTCAGCAAATGCAATGATAACATCAGGTATGCTTTAACATTTGCATTCCCAAATAAATTGAAAAATTAAATATGGTGTGTGGTTTCTGAAAAAAAAAAAAAAAGCCAAACACTCTATATATGCATATTTGAATAATTTTTTTATTAGCTAATGAATTAGAATACTGTGTAAGTCAGCATATTCCAAGGCACTAGTTTACATACTTAATTAAAACTCTGTTAAGTTCATTTGTTATGCAAAATAATGGTTATGGGATTTAGGGATTAGAGGCCCATTTTAAAGCAGTTAGAATCTGCTGATAACATGGCTTGCTCCTTAAGAGTTGTATGTCATATATGCAGAGATGATTAATCTGCCTTTGATAAAGTTTTGGGGTAGGGAAGAAGAAATACATAGTTTTTTAAAGTGGTGAACAGTTAAATTCTAGTCACTAAGTTAAGATATTGAAAAAGAACCATGATTCCCTAGCTTACTTAATTCTAAAATGATCAGGTTGCTAATCATCTAGACTCTGGAAGTCAGAAAGAAAAGAAACCTAGATATCATCTAATGAATCACTAGAATTATTATAGTCTAACTGGCTATTTGAGATATTAATCCCTTTTATACCACCCCTAACAGGTGATCATCTAACCACTGCCTGACACAGAAAGAGAAATGATGGATGACCAAGGTAGTTTATACAGTTTTGGGACAGCTCCAATTGTTAGGTTGTTAGGAAGCTTTTTGTCTCTCTCCTTCCTACTTCCCAATATGGAGTGGAAACATTCCTCTTTTTACTGTAGTGTCAAGGATGTGCAGAATAAGTTTCCTTTTTCTCCCATTGTATAGTTCTTCAAATATATAAAAAACATCTAACATGTACTTAATGAAGTATTCTCTTTTCCCTGATAAATACCCCTGGTCTCTTTAATTGATCTTCTAATAGTATGGTTTCAAGTCACTTCACTTTATGAATTGCCATCCTGGTTACCAGAGTTCAGCAATTTCTACTGGGAAAGGGAACAAACACATTTTACATAAATTCTACAGTGCTTACACAAGCAATGGAGATACATCACAGCTTCTAATCATCAAGAAAACTTTATTAAGTACCTATTATATACCAAGCAATCAAGATATTATATTGAAGGAAAGGTTTTCCATTTTTCTCTTTAAAATATATTTTATTTTTATATTGTCTAGATTTCCCTGTGCCCCTTTTATTCCCTTTCAGAGAATTATTCCATATAACTAAAGAAAAAAATTAAAGAAAAAAAGAAAAAGAGGAAAATGTGAATAAATCAGCAAACATTAATACTGCCAGTTTTTGCTTAATCTAAGTGGACTGTTCTTGGTTCTCCCCAATTCCTTTCTGGAGCTGAAGATACCTGACTAGAATTGCTTCCCCAGCTTCTTCTTCCTTACCCTGGGAGTGAAATTTGTCATGAAAATTTATATAAAGTGAGAAATGTCTGTACATTGAAAAAGAGACATTGAAATATTTTACATTCATGGAGACTCCCCCCCTCCCACCTCATAAAGGAGGAAAGAAAAAGTGTCTTCTCTTAGTTCTTCCTTTTTGCTATTTGTATTAGGAAGCTAGGTGGTGCAAAGGAAAGAGTATCATACTTGGAATCAATAAGATATAATTTTAAATGCTGTCCTATTCATCTATTGACTGTAAAGACTTGTACATTCCATTTAAGCTCTCTAAACCTATTTCAACATCTATATTACAATGTTGTTATGAGGAGCAAGTGAGAAAATAAATGCTAAAATGCTTTGCAAACTACAAAGGATTGCATAAATTTCAGCTAATATTTTAGGCAGCTAGATGATAATGTAGTGCAACATACTTGGAGTCAGGAAGACCTGAATTAATAATCCCTCTTTGAACAATTACTGGTCTTGTGACATTTAAGTTCTCTCTCAAGTCATAGGTTGCAGTCTCCTTTAGAGGAAAATGGAGTCAAGAGTGGAACCTTCTTCAAAAGTTGTTGTGAGAAACAAATGAGAATATACACAAAGTGTTTGGCAATTCTTAAAGTCCTATTGAAATTCCAGCTATTGCTATAATTATTTCCCACTTCCTTTTAATAAGTCAGTTCCTTATCTTTACACAATAATTACCTTTTTTCCAAAGCACTTTAATATTACTTTATTGAGTCTCACAAAAAGATAAAAGGTGGGTAGGGGGGTTGATGATTCATGGAATATAATGGATAGACTCTAGCCCGGAATGCTTTTCTGACTTGTAATGAGTATCCTTTGGCTTTCTGTCATATGGCTGCTTTGACCCACCTCAGAAATGCAAAACACTCTAATGGAGGAAGAGTAGACAAAATTCCTAAATAAATATAAACTTGTATACTGCATCTTACAATTTGCCTTACAATTTGGAAATTGGTTCTAGAGAGTTAAATTTAGACCACTTATCTAAGTCATTTAAACTGACTTATTGTGCCTGATTAAAAAGATCAATGAATCTTTGAGGTTTGTTGTCTTCTTTGTCTTAGCTGCTGCAATTGGTTCCTATTATTTCCTGTATGGATCTTTTCTCAATTATCTTCTTTAATGAATATCATGGTGCAGCCCCAGATTGGGACAAACAAATGAATATTAGCATGTAATTTAAAGAAATAGAGCTCTCTATACTTGCTATACTTGCATTCTTAAGTAGGGAGGAACCTCTGATTCATACTCCCCTATTTTGAAGACTTAATGGAAATCCACATGACCAGAAGGGATAATTCTTAAAAATTTGAATTTGCAGACAGAAAATAATGTATTTTATAGACCCTAATTCAAAGTCCTGTGTAAATAAAATGGAAGCAAAATCTTGAGTCTTAGCAATCATTGTCTTGGGACATCTAAGCTATACATTCTGAAGTAGAAAAAAAAAACTAACAAGATATTACTATCCTATATTAGAAATATAATTTTAGCATATAATTTATATATATTAGAAGAAAGATGAAAGCTCTCCAAGTTAGTCACAAAACACAATAATCCACTGATACTCATGTTTTTTCAGCCTAAATGACAGTTGGCAGTAACTATATAGACACAATTCTCCAAGCCTAGATAAGAATTCATTCTTCATCTGGCACCTAAAAGTGACCACTAATGGCCTCTTCTTAACTTTTTTTTTTTTGTTGTTCCAGTGGAGAATCTACCTATATTGCTTAATCATTTCAGTCCTATCCAACTCTGTGACCCCCATATGATAATATTGGAATGTTTTTTTTGTTTGTTTGTTTTTACTTCATTGTCTTCTACAGCTTATTTTATAAATAAGGAATTGAGGCAAAAAGGCTTAAATGCTGTATCCAGGGTTCCACAGCTTTTAAGTGTCTTAGGCTAGATTTTAATTCAGGAAGATAAGCCTTATTCCAGATCTAGTGCTCTATCCACTGTCACTTAGTTGTCCTCTTCTACTTATATTCTAGTTTAATCTAAAATGATCTTTTGCTTTTGTCACTGATAGAGATGCAGGTTTATCACATAATTATCCATTTAGAAGATATTTGACATTACTTATTGGTAGAAATACACCCTAAAAACTTCTAAAAAATCAATTTCCAAGGATATCAAATAAGAACATGTCAGAACAGCCATCTCATTAACCATAGTCTGATATATTTTTCTACAACAGAACAATTTTCTTCATCAGACCAGTAAGACTCTTTGAAATTTTCAGTGTTTTTTTTTTTTTTTTTTTTTTTTTTTCCCACGGAGGGAGCAGGTTTTTGCATCCTAGTGGTCTGTTTTTATGTAAAACAATGCTTACTTTCATTTAACCTTCTGGTTCAATCTTTATTATAAGCATCAGGTAGAAAGCAGTTTAGAAAAACTGCTATTCAATGATTCCTCAGGAGTCTTTTTAATTGCTTACAATATTTATGCTAATAACAAAGAACATATTTCAAGTTATAAAGTTAATATTCAGTTGAAATAAAATTCCCTAAAGATAATCTTAATCTAAACCTTGGATTAGCAGAAATGGTCAGCAAAAGCCCTTGGGAATAATGCAAACAATTTCCTGAGCCTCACATTTAATTCATTCACTCATCCATTCACTCATTCAACAAAAATGTAAGGGAGGCAGGTTGGTGTGGGGAAAAGATAAATGTGTTGTGAGAAAGAAAGAGTTTGGCTTTAGTCCCAGACTTCAATGACCAGTTATATGGTATTAAGCAAGTTATTTTTTCCTTGTTTTTTCAAATAAGAGATTGGGTTAGTTGATCTTTCAGCTATAACATTCATTGTTTTTATGATTTATTGCATATCTACTATATGGAGGGCACTGTGTTAATATTTCTGAGTAATATAAAGAGTCAAAAAACAGGATTCCCATATTTTTCAATCTCACTGGGAATATAGTAGAAAAACTCATAATTATAATACTCATAGAATCTAAGAACTGAAAGCAATCTTGGAAATTATGTAAGTCAACTATTTCATTTGATAGTGAGGTACCACAGAGATTGAGCAATTTACCCAGGGAGATAGTAAATTAAGGGCAAAGCAAAGATCTTCTGACTGTCCCTCAAATGCTTCCCCTACTTTCTTCATTATTATTGTTGTTGTTCAATTTTTCTTCAGTCATGTCCTACTCTGTGACTGCATATGTGATTTTCTTGGCAGAGATATTAGAATGGTTTGTCATTTTCTTCTCCAACTCAATTTATGAATGAAGAAACTGAGGCAAGCAAGATTAAATGACTTGCCCGGGGTCATAAAGCTAGTAAGTGTCTGGCATTGGAGTTGAACTCAGGTCTTTCTGACACCAGGATCATCACCCCACTCTACCATCTTGTAATGTTGAATAAGTATTGTAGAAGTAGTAAAGATAGTATATACACAGCACTAACTTTAAGAAATAAACTAGTGCAATAGAAAGAAAAATAAATTAGGAATTTTTAGTTCTTGATTTCTACTCATGACTCTGTCATTACCAATTCTGGAATTAATAAATTGAGTTAAGAAGAGAAAAGAGGAGGGAATAAACTAGGGAGATGGGAACTCACAATGTGTTTATGGGTGGTGATGGAAAGCAGATTAGTTTGGCTGGAGTGGAGGATTTTTTAGTATACTTTTAAAAACAAATTATATAAAACTAAATACATGTAAAAATAGAAAAAGAAAATAAACAAAACAAAACAAAACATTGTCATGTGCCCAGCAGAACATTAGGCACTAGGATTCAGAATAATGTAACAATAAACTTTTATTTCAAAAAAGCATATGTAATAATAAAAAAGAGTTTGTTCATGACCATCTTTTCTTTGCTTCCTTGTAGGTTACTTTTTTCTCTGCTATGCACTTTTTACTTTATTCTTTTGTTCCCTATTCATCTCTGCCCATGTTTCCTATGCAGGCTACAGTTAAGCACAGGTACATACATACACACACACATTAATACATATACATATATACACATACATATACCCATATGCATACACACACACACACACACACATATATATGTAAACATGCATCTAAAACAAGATTAATATGGCTGGCATATAATGTAGATTTCTTTCTTGATTAAATCTTTGTTTGACTTTATCTAAGATCAAAATTTAGTAGCCCTACTTTTTTCCCTAGTAAATTATATTCCTGATCCTTATTATAGTTTTGTTATTTTTTGGTCTTGATGATCTGGGGTACCCAAATGAAATTAGAGTTCCTGGTGGTCAGGGAATTAAATGAGTTCAGTGGCAGGTTCAGAGTTCAGGGTAGGTTTGGTTCCCCTGAACCCCCTTTGGATTCGGTACAAGGCTAGGGAGTTTTGGGGAACCCCCTTTTGGTGGAACAAGAAGTTCTATGTAAAGGAATTTACAGATCCAAAAACTTAGATTGATAAAAGAGGTTTATTATGGGGATTGGAAGTAAGGTTAAAGTCTGATTAAGGAAATAGGTGAGAGAGGATAGCACTAGAAAGAGTATTCCAGTGGGCAGAGGCCCTTGGTGTGCCAAGCAGCATATCATAGCATGTTTGGAACCTCTGCAAAGAGAGGATTTCAGTTTGGCTCATTTTATAATGAAATATTTAGCTAAAGGGGGCCTGTGGGTAGAGTCCCAAGTTGGGTTTCAGCTAGGGGTAGAATTTGAATTGAATTCAGTGGGTTTCAGGACTGAGCTGATTCCACCCAGATAACAAAGATGAAACTGTTTGTCCTTCAGGATGGAGTCCCTCACTGAGGCAGAGTTGAAGGAGATTTTCTCCTTTAAGGATTTTCAGAGTTTTGGGGTACCCTCTTCAGTCTCTTACAGCATTACTGGCTTCCCCTTGACCAAATCTAATTTTCAGAGAATTATTTTCTTTTTAAAGACTTTGTATCTTAATTTTTAGTTAACTTTTTTTTTTTTTCACAATCTTGTTTTTTTGGGCTCTTAATTAACCTTTATTTTGGTTTTTGAATTACTTTTTGAGTTCTCTCTCTCTATATATTTTTGGACAGATAGCCATTTAATGTTACTTTTTTGGGTAGAAGAGATTTTTTTTTTCCTTTTTGTACTGAAAAAGAATCCTGGTCTTTCCTATTTCTATAGTAAGTTTCTATGTTTGGGGTTTGCCTTCTTTGCCTATTCATTCATTCATTCATTTTTTTTTTTTTTAAATGAAAACTATTAGTGTAAATAACTCTAATCCTGGGTTTGGAGGGATGATAACCTTTAGCTTCACTTTAGTTCTCCCCTCTGATCTGGAACCCCAAACCAAAAACTCCACCCTTCTGTAAGTACTAGCAGCCAGCATGTCCATGCCCCACTGCTTTTGTAAACTGGGTATGTGGGTTCCTTCTTGCCCAAGCTCTCTCTCTGCAGCACAGCTGGACCTGGAGATCCTAATAGGCAGAAATCCTCTCAGTCTTCTTCAACTCAGGCCCCTAATCCCTTCACATTGTCCAGACTATGAAAGTTCCTGTAGTTTTAGCTGAGGCTCTCTCTAAACTCAGCTAGCCCAAGGGTTCTCTATTTGATGTTTCTGTGGAGCTAGCTTGGAAGTGTCTATACTTTGCACCTGTTAAATTTCAATCCTGGAGGTCTTTCTTAGGTCTTCTCAGGTTGCAGCAGAAGGATCCCTGTTCAGCCGAAGTCTTCTTCCCCCCCCCCCCCCCCACTGGCCAATGTTCTCCCTAAGGAGCAATGTTATTTTGTTTGTGGGAGAAATCTGGCGAGCTTACAATTTTCTGTCTTAACCCTACCATCTTCCCAGAATCCTCCCTAGTAGAGGATTTTAAAAGAAATAGTATGGGAGGATAAAATTAAGTTGGTTAAGGTGAAGTTATTAATATCTCTGAATACTAGACTAAGGATTTTGGACTTTATTTTATATACAAAGAGAAGACACTGAAAATTTGATTTTGAACATAATCAAAGATGTTGTCATTAGAATAATGTATGACCAGAAGAAAAAATAAGTGATGTAATGTCCTGATAGCCATCCATAATCATTGAAAAAACCTAGCACTTTTAATAACTGTCCTGTCATTCATTTTGGGGATTTTTATGAATAAGCTTCATATATTTTGGGTTGGTATATATGTATTATATTGTTATTATTTTAAGGACTACTTAAATCAATGCAATCATAAACTTTTATTTTGACTGACCTCTGATGTCTTTTTCTTGGGCAGTTTGTGGATAAAGTAAATAGAATGGTAGTTTTAGAATCAGAAAGACTCATTTCCTGAGTTCAATTATAGCCCCATATATTTACTACTGTAGTGATCTTGGACAAGTCACTTAACCCTGTTCTCCTCAATTTCTTTGTGTGTAAAATGAGCTTGAGAAGGAATGACAAACCACTCTAGTGTTTTTGTTAAGAAAACCCAAAATGAAATCAGGAAGAGTTGACATGACTGAAAAACAACTAAGCAAATATATTTTTACAAAAGAATATGTGATAATAAAACCAAGGATATATGATATTATATGACTGAGCCACTCATTTTATTTTTGTCCCAATTTAGGCCTTGACTCAGCATCCCTGAATCCCACTCAATCCATCCTGGGCTAGGCTCTGGGGAAGCAAAGATGATGCTCTATTTAGGCTTGCTATTTCAGGCAGTGTTTCAGGTCTTTTTCTTACTACTGAACACTAAATTAAAATTTACCAGATTTATTATTGTCCTTTAGTTCAAAGTTCATTTGATATCTAGCTAAGTTGATAAGATAATTGTCTCTGACATTAACAAATGAAAGTAGATTTAATGTTATTATTTTTCTTTTAGAAAGCACTTTTTGCATTTTAGGGAAGTCTTTAGTGCCTCCATACAACGGTCTGTTGGTGGTCTGTTAGAGGAAATAATTTTCAAGTTTACGCTGACATTTTTCAATGCTGAATTTTAGAATTGAAAATCATCTTGTTATCTATAATGTGTAATATGATATACCTCATATATTATGTCTAATAATATATCTCATATTATGAGATAATAATAATACATTATCTCATTTGGTCCTCAAGATTTCCTTTAGAAATGCATAGGACAGCCTATCATATTGACTGTTTTACAGAGAAGACCTTGACAGTTAGAGAGGTTGGTTGATAAGCCTTAGGTCACATAAGTACTAATAATAAAACTCAGGCCTATGATCCAATTCTTTTGAATATATCCTATTTTTATTCATTCCATAAACTAATGAAATCACTGTCTTACAGTCCATCATGTTGAAAGAGGCTGATTGGTTTGTTCAGAAAGGTCCTTATCTCACAAATTTGGCCTGAAGATTTACTCCTAAATATCAAGAATGCAGATATTTAATTAGTAGTTCCTTTGTGAATGGAGTCAAGTATGTTCAAGAAATTCTCCCATGAGCTTGTTTTTAAACCAAGCTGTTGGTGCACATGATAAAAGTATATCTTGATAATGTGAATCGTCTTCCTAAGACAAAATTTGAGTTCATTGCATATATTCCTAAGTATTGTTGCAAGCTCAATACAAATGGAAAATTCATCCTCATATCTGTTTGAAGATTTCAATTTAATTCAAGAATTAAAGGGTTTTATCTTGCCCAGTGCAAGTCAAAGCTTGTTTAAGATGTTCTAAGTCTGAATGGTGGTCTACTAATTTCTGTATTCAGAGCAACTTGCTAATGAAGTGACAGCCACAAGTGACTGGGATGGCAGTCCCAGGCAGTCCTTAGGAAGAACAAGGGAATCACCATTCTTAGAAAAAAAGTCAAGAAAATAATAGATTGACATATGCTCTGGAAGGTTTAGTCAGTCCACTAATCAACTTGCCTCTAAGCATTTATTTTATACATATAGATTAAATATACAGCATTTCAATAATTGGTGTATCTAAAATGAAGAAATATGAAGAAATCAAAATATAGCTCTTGCTCTCCAGGAACTTACAGGCTACTTCAAGAGATAAGACATATAAATATGAAAGGAGAAAACCACAGCATTATATAATCAAAGGCTAAGTGCTATGGATCTAGTTATTGTATGGGAGGCTAAATTAGATTTTTAAAAAGAGCCTTTACAATTCTAAGTTTCTATGGTCCTATGATTCTAAATTCAGAGATGAGGGATTAATTGGGATCAGAGTTTTTGAGGGGTTTTTAGTGGATCAAAAGAGTCTAGAAAGAGAGAAGAGGAAAAAGGAGAGAAAGGAAAAGAAAGAAAAGGGAAAGAAAGTGGTAAAGTATCACAATGGAGAGGACTAAGCTTAAAGGTAAGAACATTTGAGTTCAAATTGTCTTAGATATTTTCTACCTACATGAACCTGTGCAAATTATTTAGGTTTCCCCCTTTTTTGGCTGTTCTTTTAAAAAACACATTATACTTTTCAAAGCACTCAATTTATGTTTTCTCCATTGAATAATGAGGTAGGTAAGGCCCATATTATTATCCCCGTTTTACAAATATAGCAGATGGTGCACTGAAAGTTTTCATGATTTGAACAAGGTCATATGGTGAGTTAATACTCTTTCTCTTACATTATAATGATATCTGACTTTTAAAACCTAGCTTCCCACATACTAAGTGGCATATTCTTCAATTATATTGCTACCAGAGGTGATACAATTAAAATTAGCACTGAAAACCATCCATTCTTAGAAGCAATTATTAATCACTTTTTTGTTTCAAGTTTGGGGAAATAGAAATACCAAAATGAGACACATATTATGCTCTTCTACATATAAAGACATACTTAGAGAACATTTTAAGGATATTTAAATTTTTTTCTCCCTTTTTAGTTGATTCAATATCACTAAAACTTTATTTTATTTTATTTTTTTTTTCTTTTGGAGATTATGTACTTCTGATCTGCCTACTTTACAGATGAGTGGAAATCAGGATTGAGGGTGATTGAGTAATCTGCTTAAATTCACAGAGCTGACAACATTTTAATCATTCAGTTTTTCCACTATGCTTGCAGATCCTTGGAATGACTAAGCATTCACATGCATTAGTTACTATTTTCTTCTGACCCCATCCTTACATTTCTTAGTGATTTCAATCTCTGCAGAATCTCACACATTTGATCCAATCAAAAGCAGCTTGCTCTTCAGCAAGACTGTAGGAGCTATTTCCAATTCAACCAAAGAACAAGTCAATAGCAATTTGGTCACAACTGTCCTTTCAGCTGCTTCTAGTGTTTTCTCTAGACTCAAGTAGTTTTGAAAAAGGTGGGGTGGGACATCATGTGACTTTTGATTGCTCAAACAATCTGAAACGTCAGGCCTCCTGGGACTTGGCTATCACTAATGAAATCATAATGTAATGATGATGTTCTTAAATTCTGAGATGAGATTTTAGCCCTCTAGTAACGGTTCCCCAGGTTTCCACATTCAAAGCAATTTCTTTCCTTGCTCTTTTTTGGTGTGATTCATGGAAGCCCACAGTTTCAACTGACTTCAGAGAAGATAGCTGGGCAGAAGAATCCAGCTCAGTTGATCAGGAATTGCAGACAGGCAGCTCATTGATTTCTTGTGCGTATATAACCCATCTTCTTAACTTCTTGTTTATTTCAGAGAATTCTTTCTCCTCTACTTCTCTTCATGGTTGTGGTTACATAGCAATCTCTCTTTCTCTCTCCCTCTTTTCTCTCTTCTTCCTTCCTTCTCTCCCTCACTTTTCTTTCTTTCCTCTCTCCTTCTCTCTCTCTCTCTCTCTCTCTCTCTCTCTCTCTCTCTCTCTCTCTGTTTCTCTCTCTGTCTGTTTCTCTTTTGCTCTCTCACTCTTCATATTTCTCTGTCTCTCTGTCTCTTTGTGTTTCTCTCTTTTTTCTTTCTTTTCTCCTCATCATGTTAACTTTCACCCTTGATTTCATATCACTTATTTCATTTGTATCAATTTGGCTGCTTGATTCTTCTCTTTTTACCCCAAAGTGAATCTTGGATCATAAGATTAAAGGCTGATAGGGATCTCAGGTATCATCTGTCCAACCTCATCATCATGCAGATAAGGATATTGAACACCAGAGAATTTAAATGAATTGACCAAAGTTATATATGTAATAATTATAGATTTAATCTTCAAATCCATGTTCTTAAACCCAGTACTCTTTCAATTAAGATTCAAATTTTTCAATTAAGTTGCATTTTTAACTTTTTAACTAAGCTTTTGAAATTTCCTAGCTTCCTTCCCTTCACTGGTCATGAAGCTCCTCTCCTAGGGACTTCTGCCTGGTCCCGCCTTTTCCAAATTTACTAACCACCCTTTTCCCTGTTAACTCTTACTGAATAATTTGACCTTTGCTAGATGTGCATTGACATGATCTTGTTCAGAAAGACATGATACACCTTCCATCTCCGACTCCTCCCCTCCCGTAGAAACTCTAGCATATCTTGCCCTGTACTCTTGAGATATGTTCTATTCAAATTCATTAATTTAAGCCAACAATATTCTTTTAATATGATGAGGAGTAAATGATGAGGAGTAAATTGTGGTCTAAACAAAGATGGGTCAGTTCCTTTTCTCTCTCTCCTTCCTTCCCCAAAGTAACCAATGGCGGGTTCGGCAGCAAAGGAATTTGCTACTTAATGCTGTATGGAAACATAATCTTTATTGATTAGAATGGAAACACTGGAGAGCCGGTGGGCAAAATGGCTGCATGGTACAAGGCCATTTTTGCAAAGAGGAGATTTTTGAGTTCCCTCTTTTATGCAGTGATGTAAGGAGGTTCCTGAGAGTGATGTAAATTAAGATAAGGATTCTCTTGTTATCTTTTGAGTAGAGACAGAAGTCTCTTCCCAAAAAGAATTTCCTGATGCCATTTGGTCTATCTGAGTAGATTAGAATGGGGGCTGTAAAACCCTGGCCATCTCAGATAGCCCAAACTAGTTTGACCACATCAAAGTCCAAGTCCCAAAAGAAGTTGGAGATCAAACAAGGAATATCAAGGGGCTACCGCCCTCAACAAATAGACTGCAAAAGAAGTGAAGAAAATAGGTGCTTTGATGTAATTTGGAGGGAGCTCTCAAGTCCCCAATTTGTTCCTTCTACATAAAGAAATACCCACAAAGAAATTAACACAAAGTAAAGAATGATGAAAGAGATGTTATATACAATTTCTCTCTGTACTCCTTTCCCCCATTTCTTTCCTTTCAGGACCCTGGGCATCAGCTTGGTTTGAATAGGGGTTCTCTCCCCTGATGCCGAAAATGAAAGATATGGTGCATGATCCAGTGATAAACAAAAATAGCAGGCAGTAATCAGGGAACTGAGGAATAGCATTACAGGTGCAGATGTTTACTGGGCTAGAAGATTTTAAATGCTTAATGCTTCATTCTTGTGTGTTCTGTCAATGAGAAAAGCATGACACTTGCAGGACCCAGGACATTTTCAAGGTCTTTGCATTCATTAAAATTTTATATAATGTTTTTACCCCTTTCTACTTCTTTTATTTCACTCAGCACTCTAAGGTGGAAGTAACTGTATTTGTATATTGCTCAATGAAATAAAACTTGCTGAAATAAAGTGCTTATATTCTATTAGGATATCTTAATCCTAAACATTAAGCAATTTCATTCCCCAATCAAGCCATTCCCACCCCTGCAAAATCTTTATATCATCCCATCACTATTAAAATGAAAGGTAACTTTTCAGTATTTTTATTTTATTTTAGTTTTAGTTTCAGAAAAAGAATCCATAAAGTCCTTAGTTTAGATATGGAATAGGATAGGAAACTGGAACTGGTAATTGTTCCAGAATGCTATGGATCCCTGTTTTTTGATTTTATATTTTAACATCAGAGCATCATGTTGGCTATGAGGGCCATATTATAGCAATCTTGTTCTTAAATCTCTAAATTATTTTAAAAACACTTTTATTTCTATACTTCAAGGAAATAGGTTGTCATTATATAGTTCCTCTCATATCCTTGGGAAGTTTAACTTCTATTCTTCAAGTCTTAGATGATTTCTTGAGGTATCATGGATAAATTAAAATTGTCTCCTGAATGACATCTGTTTGGTGATGAATCTTTCCCCACTTAGTAAGGCAACATATAGTTCATTTGAAAGCCTGTTCTCTTAACAATTCCAAGTCAGTAGGAATCATCAGAGCCTGTGGTCAATGAACAAAAAATTTCAATACAAGGATATGTTGGCATAGAACTATTGTGATTAGATGTTTTTGTTTGTTTTGTTTTGTTTTGTAAATGACTAGGTTAAATTGAGGTATAATACATATGTATTATATGTACATGTGTACATAATACATAAGGAGGTACATTCCATACTCAACAAAAAAATTGATTATAGGCCTCCTGATGATTCCTTCTCACAGATAATGAATAAAACTTGTTCTGTCTTATGGGGAGTGATGGAAAATTCTTGTCTGGTTTTCACAACTGCTGCTATGGAACCGCTTCTGCTTCACTTTTTCTTGTGCAAAATCACTTTCTTTGGCATATGAAAGAGTGTATACAATGAATAGGCCATCTAATTGGAATAATAGATTTTATTTGGTGACAGAAAAGTGACACAAGAAAAAGGGTACCATTCTTTGTCTCTCATCTCCTTTGAGAAAAACCTTTCCAACACAGCATATCTCCCAATATGTCTACATCTATACTGAATATTTTACTACTTTGGTTGTATTGCTTTGTTTCACAGGAAAGTGAACTAAGAGAAATTTCACATTAAAATAAATTTAAAATTCTAAAAAAAAATGTGTAATCTTAGAGTATTCTTTTTACCAGACACTCAAAATAGTGATATTATAAAGAACAATAATGGCTAATCTTTTCCTGTGATTCTGAGCTCAGTATGAGTACTTTTTTTCAGGGATAAAAAAAAAAAAAAAAAAAAAAAAAAAAGATTTGGTCAGGGAACAGAGCACTTAAACCTAAATAGAGACAGGATAAAAAAAAAAAAAAAAAAAAAAAAAAAAAAAAAAAAAAAAAAAAAAAAAACTGGTTTTAGAATTCAGATGGAAGATCAAAAGATTAGAGCATATAGAAAGTATAAGCCTAAGAAAAAGAAAACATAAAAGGACATACACAGATCTTTATTTTTTATTGTTTCTGAGTCATTTCAGATATATCTGACTCTTTATGTCCCTATACAGAAATTTTCTTTTCAAAAATACCTGGAGTGGTTTGCCTTTTCTTTAACTAATTTTGCAGATGAAAAACTGAGTTAAATATGGTTACATGATTTGCCTTTCCTTCTTCAGCTCATTTTACAGAGGAGAAACTGAGGCAAACACAGTTAAATGACTTGCTCAAGTTCACATAGTTAAATGTCTGAGGCTGGATTTGAATCCATGAAGATGAATCTCTCTAGTTCCAAGCTCTATCCACTGCTCTATCTAACACCTATTATACCTAAAGCTATTTAGTTCAGTTGTTCAGTTTGGGGACACAGATATCTGCCTAAATACAGCTTATAATTTAGTTATTCTTTCTTGGGAATTTTAATCAGGAGCAGTTTTGAGTGACCTTTCTAATGATAGAAAAAGGATTATTGCACCTAGACAAGAATAATATTTTGCTTAGAGGGACCTTCCTGTTGGCTCACAAATTAGTCCATATAGGTCACTGCTTATTTCATCTAGACATAATGATAGTGAATGGGGCAATGGGGAATGAATCCTTAATGCATATGTTGATATTCATTGTTAGCTTCTGGCCTTGATGATTCATATCATTATGATGATAAAGTTCTTGTAATGCAGGGTAGTTTAGATAATGAGAACACAGAGATAGTTCTCAAGAAGAGGAAGAAGGACAGATCCAGTAGAGAAAGTCTCAGTGTTTGACCTCCATGCCCACAGTAGACTAAAAGAGACAGAGAGAGTGCCTAAGAAAACCCAAGAGTGGACTAGTGCCAAGGTAGCATTAAATATTAAAGGGATGTCACTAAACAGAACAAGATTAGTTGATTAGCCAATGCTAGCAATAGTGAAATACTGTGGGTAATTTGTTAAAACTATTTCTTTCTCACTGAGACTTGAATTTTGACTTGCCAGCTGACTGAGTTAATAGTAATGATTAAACAACTAAGTTTTGATTTGGTTATTGTATAATGCATTCTTTGATTTTTTTTTATGTTTATCATAGCTTTCTTAACATATAAACATATTGCCTCCCTTATATCCGGTTTATTATGAGTGTACTTTTGCTTTATCCTTTATTGAGCAAGCTTGAATAGAAATAGAAATAGATTTTTACTTCATTTTTGGTACCCAAAGTACCTGATCTTGCAGGTGACAAGTCAATGAAAGTGAAAATACGGCCACCAATCACCCAAAGATAAGTCATACTCCCTTAGCAATCCCCTTATATGTACCTATATAACTAGAATTTTTTTTTATTGATTTTTATAATTATAACATTTTTGACAGTATATAAGCATAGGTAATTTTTTTATTTTTTACAACATTATCCCTTGTACTCCCTTCTGTTCCAAATTTTTCCCCTCCTTCCCTCCACCCCCTCCTCTAGATGGCAGGCATTCCCATACATACTAAATATCTTATAGTATATCCTAGGTACAATATATATGTGCAGAATCGAATTTTGTTGTTGTTGTTGCAAAGGAAGAATTGTATTCGGAAGGTAAAAATAATCTGGGAAGAAAAACAAAAAACAAACAAACAAATAAACAAAAATGCTCACAATTTACACTCATTTCCCAGTGTGCCTTTTCTGGATGTAGTTGATTCTGTCCACCATTGATCAATTGGAATTGGATTAGCTCTTCTCTATGTTGAAAATATCCATTTCCATCAGAATACATCCTCATACAGTATCATTGTTGAAGTGTATAATAATCTCCTAGTTCTGCTCCTTTCACTCAACAACAGTTGATACAAGTCTCTCCAAGCCTCTCTGTATTCCTTCTGTTGGTCATTTCTTACAGAACAATAATTTTCCATAACATTCATATACCATAATTTACCCAACTATTCTCCAATTGATGGACATCCATTCACTTTCCACTTTCTAGCCACTAAAGAAAGGGCTGCCACAAACATTTTGGCACATACAAGTCCCTTTCCCTTTTTTAGTATTTCCTTGGGATATAAGCCCAGTAGTAGCACTGCTGGATCAAAGGATATGCACATTTTGATAACTTTTTGGGCATAATTCCAGATTGCTCTCCAGAATAGCCGGATTCTTTCACAACTCCACCAACAATGCATCAGTGTCCCAGTTTTCCCACAGCCCTTCCAACATTCATCGTTATTTGTTCTTGTCATCTTAGCCAATCTGACAGGTGTGTAATGATATCTCAGAGTTGTCTTAATTTACATTTCTCTGATCAATAGTGATTTGGAACACTCTTTCATATGAGTGGAAATAGTTTTAATTTCATCATCTGAAAATTGTCTGTTCATATCCTTTGACCATTTATCAATTGGAGAATGGCTTGATTTCCTATAAATTAAAGTCAATTCTCTGTATATTTTGGAGATGAGGCCTTTATCAGAACCTTTACCTGTAAAAATGTTTTCCCAATTTGTTACTTCCCTTCTAATCTTGTTTGCATTAGTTTTGTTTGTGCAGAAACTTTTTAATTTGGTGTAATCAAAATTTTCTATGTTTTGATCAATAATGATCTCTAGTTCTCCTTTGGACACAAATTTCTTCCTCCTCCACAAGTCTGAGAGGTAAACTATCCTATGTTCCTCGAATTTATTTATGATTTCATTCTTTATGCCTAAATCTTGGACGTATTTTGATCTTATCTTAGTATGTGGTGTTAAATGTGGGTCCATGCATAATTTCTTCCATACTAATTTCCAGTTTTCCCAGCAGTTTTTGTCAAATAATGAATTCTTATCACAAAAGTTGGGATCTTTGGGTTTGTCAAACACTAGATTGCTATTTTTATTCAAGAAATCTTGAACTGTGCACCTAACCTATTCCACTGATCAACTAGTCTATTTCTTAACCAATACCAAATGGTTTTGGTGACTGTTGCTTTATAATATACCGTGTTTCCCCGATAATAAGACACTGTCTTATTTTTTTTTTGGACAGAAAAACACCAGAGGGCTTATTTTCAGGGGAGGGCTTATTTTAATGAACATTGACAGCAATTTTAATAAACAGGTAAATGTGAATAAAAAAATGTACCTTTATTCAATAATGATCGTATCATCTTCTTCAACAACATCATCATAAGTGTCCGTACCCTGAATTCAGTCCTGGATGTCTTGCGCCTCCATTTCCTTCAGAAGAAGTGGACCCAATCTGTCATGTCCAGCAATATCACTGCTGCAGCTCTGATTGGATGCAGCTCAGAGCGCGGCATGTGCTTCATGTGGAGGGGGGGGGAGGAACGGGGACGACGGTGCATACAGAGGGTACCATAATGTAGTGTGTAGCGCAGGGGATCACCTTCACTACAGTAGCAATCTCAATAGGGCTTATTTTCGGGGGAGGGCTTATTTTAGAGGAATCTTACACAGTAAGGGGAGGGCTTATTTTCGGGATAGGTCTTATTATCGGGGAAACACGGTAGTTCTAGATCAGGTACAGTTAGACCACCTTCATTTATTTTTTTTCATTACTTCCCTTGAAATTTTAGGCCTTTTGTTGTTTCATATGAATTTTTCTTTTCTTTTTTTTTTTTTTTTCTAGATCATTAAAAATAGTTTCTTGGGAGTCAGAATGGTATAGCACTAAATAAATAGATTAGTTTAGGGAGTATTGTCATCTTAATTATATTCACTCGGCCTATCCAAGAGCACTGAATGTCTTTCCAATTATTTAAAGCTGACTTTATTTTTGTGTAAAGTGTTTCAAAATTTTGTTCATATAATTCCTGACTTTCCTTTGGTAGATATATTCCCAAATATTTTATACTATCGACAGTTATTTTGAATGGAATTTCTCTTTGTATCTCTTGCTATTGGATTGTGTTGGTAATGTATAAAAATGCTAAAGATGTATGTGGATTTATTTTGTATCCTGCAACTTTGCTAAAATTCTGAATTATTTCTAATAGCTTTTTAGCAGAGTCTTTGGGGTTCTCTAAGTATACCATCATGTCATCTGCAAAGAGTGATAGTTTGATTTCCTCATTTCCTACTCTAATTCCTTGAATCTCTTTCTCGGCTCTTATTGCCGAGGCTAGCGTTTCTAGTACAATATTGAATAGTAATAGTGATAGTGGGCAACCTTGTTTTACTCCTGATCTTACAGGGAAAGGTTCAAATTTATCGCCATTACATAAGATGTTTACTGACAGTCTTAAATATATGCTCCTGACTATTTTAAGGAATAGTCCATTTATTCCTATACTCTCAAGTGTTTTTAGTAGGAATGGATGTTGGATTTTATCAAATGCTTTTTCTGCATCTATTGAGATGATCATATGGTTTTTATTAATTTGATTATTAATATGGTCAATTATACTAATAGTTTTCCTAATATTAAACCAGCCCTGCATTCCTGGTATAATCATAGTGTATTATCCTGGGGATGATTTTCTGAAGTGTTTTTTACTAATATTTAAGATTTTAGCATCAATATTCATTAAGGAGATTGGTCTATACTTTTCTTTCTCAGTTTTCGATCTACCTGGTTTAGGTATCAGTACCATGTCTGTGTCATAAAAGGAATTTGGTAGGACTCCAATCTCTATTTTTTAATTAGTTTATATAGCATTGGAGTTATTTGTTCTTTAAAGGTTTGGTAGAATTCACATGTAAATCCATCTGGTCCTGGGGATTTTTTCTTAGGGAGTTGGTTAATAGCTTGTTCTATTTCTTTTTCTGAGATGGGACTATTTAGACTACTTGCTTCTTCCTCTGTTAATCTGGGTAAGCTATATTTTTGAAGGTATTCTTCCATTTCATTAAAGTTATCGAATTTATTGGCATAAAGTTGAGCAAAGTAGCTCCTAACTATTGTTCTAATTTCCTCTTCATTAGTGGTGAGTTCTCCCTTTTCATTTTCAATACTAACAATTTGCTTTTTCTCTTTCCTTTTTTTAATCAGGTTTACTAAGGGTTTGTCTATTTTGTTGGTTTTTTCATAGAACCAACTCTTAGTTTTATTAATTAATTCAATAGTTTTTTTTTTTTTTACTTTCAATTTTATTAATCTCACCTTTTATTTTTAGAATTTCAAGTTTCATGTTTGTCTGGGGGTTTTTAATTTGCTCCTTTTCTAGCAATTTTAGTTGTAAGCCCAATTTGTTGACCCTCTCTTTCTCTATTTTATGCAAGTAGGCCTCTAGAGATATAAAAATTCCCCTTATTACTGCTTTGGCTGTATCCCACACATTTTGGTATGATGTCTCATTATTGTCATTTTCTTGGGTGAAGTTATTAATTATGTCTATGATTTGCTGTTTTACCCAATCATTCTTTAGTATAAGATTATTTAGTTTCCAATTGTTTTTTGGTCTATTTTCCCCTGGCTTTTTACTAAATGTAATTTTAATTGCATGTGGTCTGAAAAGGATGCATTTACTATTTCTGCCTTACTGCATTTGATTTTGAGGTTTTTATGCCCTAGTATATGATCAATTTTTGTATAGGTTCCATGAACTGCTGAGAAGAAAGTATACTCCTTTCTGTCTCCATTTAGCTTTTGCCAAAGATCTATCATATCAAACTTTTCTAGTATTCTATTTACCTCTTTGACTTCTTTCTTATTTATTCTGTGGTTTGATTTATCTAATTCTGAGAGTGCAAAGTTCAGATCTCCCACTATTATAGTTTTGCTGTCTATTTCTTCTTGCAGCTCTCTTAATTTCTCTTTTTTTAGAATTTAGATGCTGTACCACTTAGTGCGTATATGTTTAATATTAATACTGCTTCATTATTGTTGCTACCCTTTAGCAGGATATAATGCCCTTCCTTATCTCTTTAATTAGATCAATTTTTGTTTTTGCTTGATCTTAGATAAAGATGTACCCCTGCTTTTTTGGCTTTACCTGAAGCATAGTAGATTCTGCTTCACCCTTTTACTTTTAGTTTGATTGTATCATCCTGTTTCAGGTGTGTTTCCTGTAAACAACATATAGTAGGATTCTGACTTTTAATCCAGTCTGCTAACTGCTTCCTCTTTATGAGGGAGTTTACCCCATTTACATTTATGGTTAGAATGAGTAATTCTATATTGCTTGCCATCCTGTTAACCCCTGCTCATGCTTTTCTCCTTTCCTTCCCTCTTACCCCCCTACCCAGTATTAAACTTGTGAACACCACTTGCTTTTCACACTCTCCATTTTTAGTATACCTCCCCCACCTTAAAGTTCCTCCCCTTATTTTACCCCTTTTTCTCGAAATTTCTGTATTCCCTTCCCCTTAGCTTACTCCTTCCCTCTCACTTTTCAATGAAGTGGAAGAAGTTTCACCATAAATCAAATATGTCTATTGATACACACTGTGTTCATCTCCCTCCTTTCTGTCTCTCAGATGTAATAGGTTACCTTTGCTTCTTCATGAGATGTAGTACCACCACTTTATACTTTTTTAATGATATAATTTCCTTTCCACCTCTAGTTTCTAGGGCAAATTATACATGTGTTCTGTACATATCTTTATGGCAGAAATATAGTTTTCAAAATATATTTTTACCTTTTTAGAAATCTCTTGAGTTCTGTATTTGAAGATCAGACATTTTGTGTAGGTCTGGTTTTTTCATCAAGAATAGATGGAATTCATTTATTTCGCTAAATGTCCATCTTCTTCCCTGGAAAACGATGCTCATTTTTGCTGGATAAGTTATTCTTGGCTGCATAACAAATTCCTTAGCCTTTTGGAATATCATGTCATTCTTTTAATGTGGACCCTGCTAGATCCTGGGTTATCCTTATTGTGGCTCCTCCACATAACTAGAATTTTTAAAAAAGAGAGAGAAGTGAATATTATGAGTCTATAAGTATCAGTAGATACCATAATAACTATTAACAAAGTTATTTTACAAAGTTCTTTTAACAAGGGTGTACTACAGATAGGATTCAACATGATCAAACTCTATACTTGTTAGTAACCTTATTGGCTTTTGGTTGCTCTGAATAGTCCTAAATATGTTCACAAAGAAAGAATGGGAATTTTTCTCCTAGAATATCATGAAAGTGATTTCATTCACTATGGATACAGGTTTAACCAAACAGTATTCTAAGCTTTAGAGCTTACCTTATCACAGTGAAATAGATTTGGTTATGCAAACATTCATGGGATGAAAAGCCAGTAAAAAGCATACATTAGCTCAATTCTGGTATGAATAGTTTTACATTATTTAGTGGAATTTTTATTTTATTTTACTTTATAATAAGTTCCAGAAATTTGGGAATGTTAATAGAAAACTTCAGAAATTCACTGAATTCCCCTTTGGCAAAGTTTTCTTATCACAAAATGAAGTGAATACAACAGTAGAAGATAGGTAAGAGGTAAGAGAAATAGAGAAATTTGGGTGTGCTTTAGTCACAAAATCTTTCTTTTCCTTCAGCTATCTAGGCAATTTCAAGGTTTTGGGGATTCCTCATTCTGCCAGATACCCGAAAGAGCTATCCTAAACATTAAATGTATTCATGGGTATGGATATGTGTCACCTGGTTGTGGCCACACAGATAATAAGTGCAACTTTATTGACTCTTGATGTCAGAATTCTAGAAAAGAGTAAACAATAGAAAGTGTCAAATTTCACCATTCCGTTAGAAAATATTATTATAATCTTTCACTGGGGGAAGTGATAAGCATTTTCAGGCAAGGCAAAGATGAGAAGTAAGGCAATGAATTTGAATAATTTAATCTGATTCCCTCTTATAATTTAGGAGAAAGTCATTTGGGGAACCCAAATGACCCTTAGTATTTTGATATTTGCAGAAATGTGTGTCCATCTTTTTTATACTTGCTTCTCATTTTCCAATCTTTCATGGAGACAGAGGTCTTTCATGTAGCTATTTAAGATTTCGAAAGTGTTTTACAAATAGTATCTCCACTTCTCACTCCCACAAAAACAACAACAATAAACTATGAGGTAGGTGTTATTATGATCTCTGTTTCACTAATGAAGAAACTGAGTCAGATGATGATTAAATGACTTGCTCAGGTTGACACAGCTAATAAACCATTTTTATGATTCTACCATACCAACTTACTACCTTCTGATGTACTTATATGTATAGATTTTGTAACAGAGATTGATGAAAATAGATTTCTTTTTATCCATATCTATGAATACATTTACTACTGTACAACAGCTACTTCAGGTATCTGTCAGTTATAGCAAGGCTAACATAATAACTTGAATTCACTGAAGAAAGCATTTCTAATGAGACCCCTTCTTTAGGTTAATTTCAGAGATTGAAAAAGTGATAACCCAAAGACGAATTCAGTTAATTTAGCTTGCATAGATGGTGTAACCAGACAATGTCCCTGCCAAATTATAGTTATCAGAATGGGCAAGTGCTGTTAATTAGATTGACCAGGTAATTGCCACATTTTTGGTTTATGTAGATGAGAATGAAGTCTCTTGGAAGAATTGAATGCTATTCTTCAAGGCTATATATATTTTTTTTCTGCTGTTATTCTCTCTCAGGAGTACTCTCCTAGGAACTAAGAGGCATAGTCTCTGCATTATTGAAGATAAATGGGCCCATGTTCTAGCAATTGTATTTTGGTCACAATGCATTGGTCAGCTCCTAATATGACAGTTCTCTTCCTGGCCTCTCTTAATCTAGCAACCTCAGCAAACATATGGAGTACTTCTGCAAGAAAAGCACATTGTTAAAAAACTATTAAGTTCAAATTCCAGCTCTCTGGATGCAAGGGGGAAGAATCATAAAGTTATAGTGAAATTATGACCTGGTTGACTAGTTGGAGCTTCTTCAGTTTTCTTTAAAATTATTTTAGGCAAAGTATTCAAGGAGAATCCCTTTAATAGGGAGTTACTAGGTTACAGGTTACAGTTACAGGTAATCCTTGACAGGGACAGAGTACAAAAAAAAAAAAATCACTGCTCCAGCCCATTGTATGTATACATACATATACATATGTTTATGTGTATGCATACAAATCCACAATACTATATTGTATATACAGTTATATACATACATGCATATATATATGTAAATTTACATATATATATATATTCATAAACTGTTAGAATTAGGAAGAAAACTTAGATCATGCCATTAAGAGAACCATATATTTGTATATGTATGTGTGGGTATATGTATCTTGGAGTTTTATGAAACAGTTATATATAGATATTATATCATTGATCTGGGAAAAAAAAAACTTGGGGGATGTCAATAATAATTTTAAAAATTATTTCCTATGAGACTGGCCTATATTCTTCTGAAGGCAGCTTGGGGCATTGTCACAAAATCTTAGGGCTAGAAGAAACCATGTATCAGTATACTATTCTCCTCTAAAATAGTCACAATCGAGATTCGCCCAATTTAACCTTGTTCTCTAGTGACATTTTAACTCAGAAAGCTCTAATTGTTAGAAAGATGTTTACTTCCAAAAAGCCAAAGGTTTTCTATTCCTATGCAAGTCCTACCTATTATTCCTATTTTTGTCACCTAGGGACCACAAGAAAATGCATAATCTCTCTCCCAAACAACTAAGCATCCACCCTTGATTCAGGAAACTCTGAATTCAAATGTGATATTAGACACATATTAGCTATGTAATACTAGAAAATCACATAACCTCAATTGCCTCAATGAAGTAAAAGGCCTTAGTTTAGAACTTTCTTTAGAAATTGTGTGAGTCAACATGATTATTCCTGTACAATCTATATCACTTTGTTTGCTGATTAGGGAAGGGAGAAAGAGATAGAGGGAGAAAAATTTAGAATTCACAACTTTAGAAAAATCAATGTTGAAAACTATCTTTACATGTAATTGAAAAAAATTATATAATATTAAGTGAAAAATGTTTAAGCAATTAAACAAAAAAGAAATTGTGTTCCTATTCTGAACAAATCACTTATATTCCCTCAGCCTGTTTTCTTATTGACGAAATGGGGAAAGCTAGCATTTTTCTTGTAGGGATGCTGTAAAAGTAAGTGAGGCAATACTATAAAACATTTTACAAACCTTCAAGCACATATTTTTAAATAAAAGTGAACCACTATCATCTCCTATCATATGGTTAGAAATTGCCAATTTACCAGGCTAATGATTTTTGATACAAATGTATCCCTATAAAATGTAAACAAAGTGGCCAAAGTAATTGATCTTCCGACACCTAACTCTCAATCTTTCTTTTATTATTAACATATGTCAACAGCAAAACACTCATAGATTTAATGATATATTTACCATTGAAAACCTTTGTTCTTTCTTCTACAAATCTATTACTGCTAATGTAATCTGACCAGGATGGGTACAATGATATATCACTTCTCATGTTTTAAACTTTATGTCTCTCTTGATGTTGAGGAGGTTTAGATTTAGAGAACCAAAATGAAATTAGGGTTTCTGGTGGTCAGGGAGTTAAATGATAAGGTCTAGTGGCAGGTTCAGGGTTCAAGAAACCAAAAGGAGAGGTTTATCTCCCCTGCAACCCCTTGGGCAGGGGTCCTCAAACTACAGCCCGCGGGCCACGTGAGGCCCATTGAGGACATTTATGTGGCCTGCTGGGTTATGGCAAAATCAGACTAGAAGTGACATTTGACCTAAACTCATGTTAGCAACACATACTTCCGGCACTGGGCTGAGGCGGTGGAGACAGAGTGTGAGGCTACCAAGGTGAGGTGAGTTCCCAGGCCAGGGTGCATGACAACTCAGCAAAATATTTTTTTGAAGCAGAAGCAGCTAAATATTTCATCACTGTGAGCAAGTTTTCAAGTTGCTAAACTAATAGCACGCACTGGCAGACCACTTGTGGAGGGAGAATTTGTTAAAGAATACCTTCTTTCTGTTGCCAAAGAGAAGGCCAATTTATTTAGTACAGTGAGTCTTTCAGGACCTGCAATTACACGGAGGATTGAAGAAATGGGAGACATGTGCAAAACTCCACAAAAAAAAAAAAAAAATTCATATTTTTCCTTGGCACTTGACAAAAGCAATGATGTTTGTGAATCTGCATAACTTCTAATTTTTATTCATGGGATAAATGTTTATTATGAAGTCATAGAAGAGCTTGCTGCACTGCAAAGCATCAAAGGAACAACTTCAGGAGAGGATATCTATGAAAAGGTTTGCCAAACTATGAATGATTTGGAGCTGGACTGGACTAAACTAGCCAGTGTGACAACTGATGGTGCCCCTAGCATGGTGGGGTCTAAGAAAGGAGTAATTGCTCATATTAACCAAGAGATGGACAAACATAACCATTCTCATCCAATAGCCATACACTGCCTCATCCACCAACAAGTGCTGTGTAGTAAATCACTGAAGTGGGATTCTGTTATGAAAATTGTGGTATCTTGTGTTAACTTCATTGGAGCTAATGCAATAAATAACAGATAATTTCAGGAATTTCTGTCTGAGCTAAATGTTGAGTATGAAGATGTTCTATATCACACAGAAGTCCATTGGCTGAGTCAAGGGAGAGTTTTGAAACGTTTCTATGACTTACTTCAACAGATTACAACTTTTCTGCTTTCAAAAAACAAAGAAGTACCAAAGCTCAATGATGCAGAATGGAAATGGCACCTTGCCTTTCTGACAGATGTAACAGAGCTACTCAACAATTTCAATATGCAACTTCAGGGAAAGGGGAAGCTCATCTGTGATATGCAATCACATGTCAAAGCATTTGAAGTAAAATTAGGCTCCTCATCAAACAAGTGAAGGAGGAAAACTTCTGCCATCTCCCCACAACTCAAAATCTGTTAGCAGAAAAATCACTGATTATATTCCCAAACAAAACATGTGTGGATTCATTGGAAAAAATTGCAAAAGGGGTTCCAATTTAGACTTAAAGAGCTTCATCTCCATTAACAGGACATACAGCTTTTCCATAACCCATTTTCTATTGACATTGAAAATGTGGATACAATTTACCAAATAGAACTGGCTGAACTGCAGAATTGTGACTCTCTGAAAGACACATTCAAGTCAAGCAGCCTTCAAATTTCTATGCATCTCTCCCCTCTGAGACATATCCTCATCTCAGGAACCAGGCACTCAAAATGGCAACCATCTTTGGCAGCACTTATGTCTGTGAACAGACTTTTTCTAGAATGAAACATTTGAAATCTCCAACCAGATCAAGACTAACGGATGCACACTTGCATCACTTGTTACGACTAGCAGTGACAAATATGGAACCAGACATTGACCATCTCATTAGCCAAAAGCAGGCCCATAGTTCCCATTGAAATACTGGTAAGTTTGTTGATTTAACTTTACTTCATTTTAAATATTATATTTGTTCCCATTTTCTTTCTTCACTTCAAAATAAGATATATGCAGCGTCCATAGGAATTTGTTCATAGTTTTTGTTTTTACTATAGTCCGGCCCTCCAAAAGTCTGAGGGACAGTGGACTGGCCTCCTATTTAAAAAGTTTGAGGACCACTGACCTTGGGATTCAGCGCAAGAATAGAGAGTTTTGGGGATTCCCTTCTGGCGGCTCAGAGGTACAGACCCTCAAACCTAGATTAATAAAAGAGTTATGGAGATTGGAAGTAAGGTTAGAAATCCTGACAAAAAGGCATAAAGTCTGGTTAGGGAAATAGATGAGGGTAAAGAGGGGATGGCACTGGAAAGAGTACTCCAGTGGACAGAGGCTTAATGGCATAGCATAGCTGGGATAGCATGGCATGTTTGGAACCTCTGCAAAAAGAGAATTTTAGTGTGGCTCTTTTTAATAATGAAAGATTTAGCTGAAGGGGGCCTGTGGGGTAGAATCCCAAGTTGGCTTCTTGAAGAGTTTCAGCTTGAGCTAGATTTGAATTGAATTCAATGAGTTTCAGGACTGAGCTGACCCCACCCAGATAACAAAGATGAAATTGTTTGTCCTTCAGGGTGGGGCCCCTCACTTAGGCAGAGTTGAAGGAGATTTTCTTCTTTAAGGATTTTCAGTTTCAGGGTCCCCTCTCCATTCCCTCCTCTAGCAGTCAAAACAAATTCATTTAAGGGAAAAAGGATTTGGGGCAAGGGCCCTTATTGAGACAGAGTTGAGGGAGATTTTCTTCTTCAAGGATTTTCAGAGTTTCGGGGTCCCCTCTTTAATGCAACCTAAGATTACACTGATAATTATTCAATATTGACTCATGTTGAGTTATTTTTAATCTCCCCCTCCCTCCCTCCCTGCTTTTATTTGTTATTATTGAATTGCTATTGCTACTTTTGTAATTGAATTGCATTGTTACTATTGAATTTCATCTAATTAAATTCAATCCAACATTCTAGGCTGTTGATACTTTTATGAATTTGTTTTCAATGAGTTTTATTATTCTGACATTTCTGCTGTCTGCAAATTTGGCAAGCATTTCACCTGTGTCTTCAAAGTCATTGATACAAGAAATGTTTTAACATCACACTATCCAAGAAAGAAGCCTGACAATTACAGACCTCATGCAGTTTGACATAAATTACTAAAGTAACTCTTTTGGGGTCTATTCTTGAGCCAGTTAAAATACCCATAACAATTATATTATCTGATCACCATTTCTAGTCTTTTTTTTCTTCACAAGAATAGCATTGAGAATTTTCCCTCAGATGTGATGTTGAAATACTTTCTTTATCAGTTTATAAAATTCATCAAAACTGTTGATTTTTATAACATTTATATGATCTTGACTTATTAATTGAACAAATCTATCAAAAATGAGGTTAATTTGGCATGAGCCATTCTTTTTTAATGCATTGCTATATTTACTTTTTTATAATAGTTTTTTTTTTTTATTTTTCAAAATGTATGCAAAGATATTTTTCAACATTCACCCAATGAATCCCTTCCAGCTTTTAGTGGTCACAACTTTCTCTCAAAATGTTCACAAATCATCACTTAAAATGTATTCTAAATCTCCCCTTCCCAGTCCCAGAAATGGAAGCAAAAATAATCTCACAGTTCTATGATATATAGGCTTAACCTCCTCCTTCATTAAAAATAAACAATAACAACAAAACTATAACTGGCTTAGCATTTGCCATTCTTCTCTGCTCCAGTGTGTTTCCCACAGTTCCCAATAGTTTAGAGATCTGCAACAGTGTCTCAATACCTAAAGCCAACAATTCTTTTGTATCCAGTAATCCAATTTGCCCTGGGTCTGGTGACTTGAAATCATTGTACAGCAAAGTGGTTTTTTTATACTATCTTCACTTATTTTCATTTATTCCTCCGTGAAACCTAGTCAGTGAGATTCTATTCTTTTGGGACATAGGATTGCCCCAGTTGGATGGAAGGACAGGAAATTCAGTCAAAGCAAAATTGATTTATCTGGAAACACTACAGTCAATTAAAGCAAAACACTTTTCTATAGTAAATGGTTCCTATAGTTACTTGAGGTTAGGGAAAATATATGAGTAGAAAGATGAGACAAAACCTGAATAATTCAGTGTTTTAAAAATGCCAGTGTAAAATGTATCAACTGAATTAAGGTTTCTTCTTTCCTTCTCCCTATCTGCTCTCTTACTTCCCTCCCTCTCTCCCTCCCTCCTCCCTTTTCTTCCTTCCTTTCCTCCTTCCTTCTCTCCTTCCCTCCTTCCTTCTCTCCTTCCTTCCTCCCTACCTCCATTTCTTTCTTCTATATTGGAAAGCTTGTCTTAAAGACATAGAAGCCAGCACTCAAAGATAATGAATATACAACTTCTAATCTATAGAAATGTGCAACCTCTTTCCCAAGAGTAATCTGAATTGCACCAATTATACTTCAGTATCATGAATTCATAATCTTTCTCTCTTAAGTGTTTAATTGCTATATAGTGGTCCATAATAATACTCAATATAGTTTCAGTTTCATTGATCAGCAAGAACTAGAGATGCTTATTTCCTACACTGTCTTACCTCTCACTTACTCCCAAGTGCCTCAAATGGAGATTTATAGGAAAAGCTCTTAAATATTTAGAGTTCTTCACCTAAAGGCCTGGAGTAAAACTCAATGCACAGCCTCTACTTCATACTTTACTGACACTTCCACTAACTCATTAATGATCAACAACACACTCTCAGTTTTAATACTTGGTTTAATTAAAAAAAAATAAAATAAAAAAAAATTCTCCCAACTTTTACAGTGGTGTGAGTACTGGCATGGAATCAGAAGATTTGAATTCAAATCCTGTCTCTTTCACCTGCTACCTAAGTGACCTTATAAAAATCAATTACCTCCCTTGAAGCCTAATTTCCTTGTTTATAAAATGAGGCTTTTAGGATGACATCTAGTCCTAAATCTTTCCTGCCTTTACCTTGCTCAGACAGGTCCTAGGAAAATTATGCTCAAAAAAATTATACCCAAGCCTATCATTCTGTGCCTTCATAATGTACAATAAAGGGTTTTATTTTTCAATAAAATGATTTACAGATACTCATTTTAAAAGGTGTCATAAACTGCTGGTTTTTTTTTTTACTTGTACTGAAATTCTAATATATCCATTTTAATGTTAGAGGGAAAGATAAGGGCTCTGTACTCCATAATAACTTAACTCTGGCTTACCATCCCATCTATGAATAGAAGAGTTTACTCTATACATGTGTGTATATGTATCTATATACAAATATATACATACATTCACCAGCATTCATTGTGGACTGTGTGCTTAGCCAGATGAGCTTTGAACAATGTTGAAAAGTAGACCAAGTTTGCCTTTGGTGTCCCATTTATCCTTTTTTTACTTCACTCCTCTCTACCAGCAATGACTAACTTTTTCAACTGTCTTGAATCCTTTGTCCCTTTTCTAGATACTTTGTTTTCTCATGTTATGTCAGAGTGATATATCAAGCACTGGATTTGGAATACAGAGACTTAGTTTTTATTTCTGCCCTTGTTACTAGCAATATGACCTCTTTTAGGACATTTTTTAGCACAATGGACCTCTACTTCTTATTTGTAGAATCTGCCCATCAAATACATTTATTGCAAGTCTTACATGAAATAAAATGTATAATAACTCTTTGAAAACTATAAAGCATTATGCAAATGTAAGATTCGCTTGGATTTCCAGCTCCTTTTTTATTATTGAAGGAAACTGATATCACTATCCAAGTTACATTAAGATCAATTTCCTGCCCTATCCCTCCTTATTCTGCTGTTGCTTTAATTTCAAAATTAAATCACTATAGACCTTGTATGGGAAGAATTAAGCCATTTCTATTTGCATACCTCAGAAACTTATTTCTCCATTCTCACCTCAATCATTTTCCTTCTAGCCATCTATCACATACACTCATCCACTCCTCCTATCTTCTCTTTATCAGAGAAATGCAACCAAATTGCCACTATAGTTGTCATTAGAAATACACGCACATATACACACACATATAGTTTTTTTTTTATTAAAGCTTTTTATTTTCAAAACATATGCATGCATAATTTTTCAACATGGACTCTTATGTTCCAAATTTCCCCCTCTCCCCTCCTACACCCTTCCCTTAATGGCAAGTGGTCCAATATATGTTAAAATGTGTGTTAAATCCAATATATGTATACATATTTTACAATGATCATCCTGCACAAGAAAAATCAGATCAAAAAGGAAAAAAAAATTGAGAAAGAAAATAAAATACAAGCAAACAACAACAAAAAAGTGAAAATGCTATGTTGTGATCCACATTTAGTTCTCTCACTGAATTCTGTCTGGGTGTAGATGGCTCTCTCCATCACAAGACCATTGGAACTGGCCTAAATCATCTTATTTTTGAAAACAGCCACATCTTTCAGAATTGATCATCATATAATCTTGATGTTGTATAGAATGATCTCCTGGTTCTGCTCATTTCACTTAACAACAATTCATGTAAGTTTCTCCAGACTTCTTTGAAACCATCCTGCTGATTGTTTCTTCTAAAACAGTAATATTTCATAACATTCATATACTACAACTTATTCAGCCATTCTCCAATTGATGGATATCCACTCAGTTTCCAGTTTCTGGCCACTACAAAGAGGGCTGCCACAAACATTCTTGCACATACTGGTCCTTTTCCCTCCTTTAATATTTCTTTGGGATATAAGCCCAGTAGTGACACTGCTGGATTAAAGGGTAAACACAGTTTGATAGCTCTTTGGGCATAGTTCCAAATTGCTCTCCAGAATGGTTGGCTTTATTCACAATTCCACCAACAATGTATTAGTGTCCCAGTTTTTCCACATCCCCTGCAACATTCATCATTATCTTTTATCAGGAGAGATATATTAATGGATTTCTCCATTGTTTCATTCACTCTTCTCTGGAATAAACCTCTCTAATAGGCACTCCTGATTCTTAACTTCATCTACCATGCCAGATGAAGAAAAATCTTCACCTTGGATCTTACTTCATCCTTGGAATTCTCACACTGGAAATGCCTGCTGTTCCTATGATCTCTTCCACTGATTTTCTGATTACTCCAAGAACATTTCTTATAAAGAGCATGGCCAAGCCAGTCATGTCTCTGTTCCTCTTCAGGCTGTTCTCCCAACTCTTTGAACTTTCTCTAACATGTTCCATTCATTCTTCACTCTGAACTATCCACTTCCTTTTCAACTATTTTTATATTATATCTTCCACCATTAGAATGTATATTCCTAGAGAGTAGGGAATGTCTTTCTGCTTGTTTTTGGATTTCCAGCACTTAGTTTGGCACATGGCAATGTTAGAATCATCTATAAATATGGAGTATATATGTAGCATTTCTATAGCACTTTAAGGATTTAAAAAAAAATACATATTGTTAATTTAGTTCTAAGAACATCCCTGTGAGTCAGAACAATTATTATTCTAATTTAACAGAAATGGAAACTGAAATTAAGAGAGACTAAGTGACTTTTCTGGAATTGCATAGTTGGTAAATTTCTAAGGTAGGATTCAATTTATGATTTTCCTTACTTCAAAGTTCATAGCCTATCTACTATGTCATTGAGCTTCCCCCAAACAGAAATGTATATTGCCATACAATATGTGCAAACATCTGTGATCTGTACAATATTCAAATTTATCACTATCATCCTCCAGAACAATCCTAACAACAAGCATTTACTAAGTGCCTACTATGTTAGCAGTACTGTGATAAGTGCCAGGAATACAAAGAAAGCCAAAAAATAAACAAATAAACAAACAACAACAACAACAACAACAAAAAACAGTCCTTGCCTTCAACTCACATTCTAATATTCAAAGTATATATACATACATACACACATCTATATACATTATATATATGTATAAATTCCCATCTCTATATATACATATACAGTATAAATAGGAGGTAAAGTCAAATCAGGAAGATAAACTATGTGTTGTCACACACACACACAATTTAGAGGGTGTGAGAGGCAATATACGGATACATTGAAAAGTGAACTTAGATCAGAATACCTTGATTCACATGCTGGGTCCTTTGTTAAACAGCTACATCATCTTGGACTAAGTCATTATACCTCTTTCTTTTTTTAGTTTCTTCATTAGTAAAATAGACAGATGATAGCTTTGTTTGCAAATGCCATCTTTAATTGCCAGGAAAAATTGTCAAAGTTGCAGGTTGGCTCACACCTAACATGAACAAAATTAAATGGATGGAAAAGTGACAGGTATTGTCAGAATGAGAGAATGAGAAACTCAGTGGTAGGAGCCAGTGGCCATGAGGAAAAGCTGTTTTGAAGAAAGTGATTTACTAATTTTGAAGTGTTATATGGATGTGAACTATTGAACAAAGAATGAGCCAGTGGTTTACTTGATTAAACAAAAAACTAACCATCTGTATGAATTGACAAGCACTATATAGATCTACTGCCAATAAATTTTTTTTCTTTGTTGTCTGTATATCTCACTCCTTTCTCTCTTCTGTCTTTGAGCCAGGGCCTTCTCCAGTATTTTTCATGCCATCTCCTGACTTGTTTCACTTTGAACTACAGCATTCTATCTCCTATCTCTAAAACACAAGGTTATAACTTTATTTAACAATGCCTGCTGTGAGGTGGGCCTACTGATCCTCACAGGACACAGTATAGTCATTTGATCCTCAGTTGCTCTAACCTCCCAATTCTTTAGTTTTCTAAATTCCCACGAGTGACTCCTCCAGTCTATCTCAGCTAAACAGATAGAACATTACATCCGCAGACTTGTCATCATCCATTAGTGTTCCTTTTCTGCATTCAATGAAGTTAGAAATCCCTTTATCTGATCATAATCTTTTTAAAATCCCATCTTTCCCTTTACATTATGAGTTCATCCCTGTTTTTCACACTCACTGATGACTTTAATTTCTTCACTGCTGAACTTTGACATGTTATCACCCCATGCACTGACTTCTTTCCTTTCCTATCTGCATTTTTTAATGAATTCAAGTATACATTATTCTCTATATTCAAGTTCCTTGTTCCTTTTTCCTGTCACCAATATTTTCTCATAGATTACTGTTACAATCTGGCACCTTTGATTCTACTCATGTGCTGCTGAATGAAACTTTAAAAAAATCAGAAGGTAATGATTATGAGGTCTGCTATAAATTTATTTTTAAATGATATCAACTTGATCTTCTCTACAGCAAGGGAATCTTTGTACTCTATCAAAATTGATTTGCTATTCTCCTTACCATAATACCAATTTTAATCCTAACCTTATTACCTATTTCTAAGCATCTCATAGCTTACTCTCTCCCTCAATTCCTTCAGCTAAGATAATACTTCATTAAAGAAAAATTCAGACCCTTTTCCAAGAGTTTTTTCTCCTCTCTCCCATAATTAGTGTTTCTCTCCATTATCTTATACTTTACCTTTTCCTCACAAGAGTAAATAGCTGTTCTTGTCAAAGATTCCATAAGGAACTCTTCATCTCAACTCTCCTATATTCTGAAGTTGATTTTTCTCACTATCATTCCCACTCTTTCACTAAATTTTAACTTTTCTTTGTCTACTGACTGTTGCTCCGCTGCTTACAAACAACTCTATACCCATTTCTTTCCCTACAAAAACAGACAAAAATTTTAATCAAATTATCCTAGCTATAATCCTATGTCTCTCCTCTTTTTCTCCAGGAAAACTTCATGAGACAATTGTTTACCCTTGGTGCCTCCACTTTCTATTCCCTGAAATTTTGATTCTGTCCTCATCATAAAATGAAATTGCTCTCTTCAAACTTGCAATTGTTGATTTATTAATTATCAATTCAACTGGTACTTTCTTAATACTAATCCTTTCTGACCAGGTTCAGCTTTTGACATGTAATCAGCTTCATCTCCTGTATGCGCTTACTTCTAGGTTTTTGCAGCAGTGCTCTTTTCAGGTTCTCCTACATTACAACTCCCTCACAATCTCTTTGGCTTGCTCTTCCTACAGAAAAGTGTCTGAGTGTCCTTCAGGGCTCTGTTATAGGATCCTTTCTCTTCTTCCTCTATACTATTTCTTTTGATGATCTCTTCAGCTACTCCAAAATCAATTTTATCACTGTAAATGATTCCCAGGTCTATATAACAGCCCTGATCCTTCTCCTGAGCTCCAATATCATATTATCAGCTCTCTTTTGGACATTTCAAACTAGATGTCTCTTAGATGTCTCAGACCCTATATCTCTAAAACTGATTTCTTTCCTGCAACACTCACCCTTATGAATTTTCCTGTTTCAGTTGAGAGCAATAATGACATCCTCCTAGTCATTTATATTTTTAACTTTGATATCATTATTGACTATTCATTAAATCCTCTATATGTATTTCCTTGTCATGCTTTTTTTTTTTTCAGTTTTCATATTTTAAATATATCCTTTTACCTCTACTCAGAGTGTTGCGACCCTGGTGTAGGCCTTCATCATCTCACACTTGCCCTATTGTAATAGGCTTACAATTAGTTTTCTTTTCTCAAGTCTCTAATAATACCCATTCTCCACTTAGCTAACAAAGTCATTGTTTTAAAGTCTCTTCCCTCCCTTTATTAAGTTACAATGACTCCCTGTTATTTCAATGATCAAATATCAATTTTTCTGCATGACTTTTAAAGTCCTTTATGGACTAGCCCCTTCCTTCTTTTCCAGTCTTCTTATGGTTCAATTTCTTCTACATACTCTGATCCAGCAAAATCCAGCAAAATTTCTGTTTGTTTCACAAGTCCTTGTAACTCCCATCTCAAAATCTTTTAATTGCCTGCTCCCCATGCTTGAAATGTTTTTTTTTTTTTTTTTTTTTTACTTTTTTTTTACTAACCCCCTTCTGGTGGCACAGGGATTCTCTGTAAAGGAATTTACAAACCTGAAAACCTAAATTGATAAGAGATTTACTATAGGGATTAGGAAGTAAGATTAGAAATCCTGACAAAGAGGCATAAAGTCTCTTTAGAGAAATAGATGAGGGCAAAGAGAGGGTAACACTGGAAAAGAATATTATTCTAGTGGACAGAGGCTCCTTGGCATAGCATGACATGTTTAGAATCTCTGAGAGGATTTTAGACTGGCTTTTTTATAATAGGAGTTTTGGCTACAAGCTGTGAAGGGGGCTAGTGGGTGGAGTTCCAAGTTGGCTCTATCAACAAACTGGGTTTCAGCTTGAGCAGAAATTTGAGTAGAATTGAATGAGTTTCTTTAATTGAATAGGGTTGGAATTCTTTTTTTTTTTTTTTTTTTTTTTTAATATTTTATTATATATATATTTTTATAATATTATCCCTTGTATTCATTTTTCCAAATTATCCCCCCCTCCCTCTATTCCCTCCCCCCGATGACAGGCAATCCCATACATTTTATATGTGTTACAATATAGTCTAGGTACAATTCATGTGTGTGAATATCATTTTCTTGTTGCACAATAAACATTAGAATCCGAAGGTACATGTAACCTGGGCAGACAGATATTAGTGCTAACAATTTACATTCACTTCCCAGTGTTTCTTCTCTGGGTATAGCTACCTCTGTCCATCATTGATCAACTGGAAGTGAGTTGGATCTTCTTTATGTTGAAGATTTCCACCTCCATCAGAATACATCCTCATACAGTATTGTTGTTGAAGTGTACAGTGATCTTCTGGTTCTGCTCATTTCACTCAGCATCAGTTGATTTAAGTCTCTCCAGGCCTCTCTATATTCCTCCTGCTGGTCATTTCTTACCGAGCAATAATATTCCATAACCTTCATATACCACAGTTTACCCAACCATTCTCCAACTGATGGACATCCATTCATCTTCCAGTTTCTAGCTACAACAAAAAGAGCTGCCACAAACATTTTGGCACATATATGTCTCTTTCCGCTCTTTAGTATTTCTTTGGGATATAATCCCAGTAGTAGCGCTGCTGGGTCAAAGGGTATGCACAGTTTGATAACTTTTTGGGCATAATTCCAGATTGCTCTCCAGAATGGCTGGATTATTTCCCAACTCCACCAGCCATGTATCAGTGTCCCAGTTTCCCCACATCCCCTCCAACATTCATCATTATTTGTTCCTATCATCTTAGCCAATCTGACAGGTGTGTAATGGTATCTCAGAGTGGTCTTAATTTGCATTTCTCTGATCAGTAGTGATTTGGAACACTCTTTCATGTGAGTGGATATAGTTTCAATTTCTTCCTCTGAGAATTGTCTGTTCATATCCTTTGACCATTTATCAATTGGAGAATGGTTCAGTTTCTTATAAATTAGGGTCAGTTCTCTATATATTTTGGAAATGAGACCTTTGTCGGAACCTTTGTTTTTAAAAATATTTTCCCAATTTGTTACTTCCCTTCTAATCTTGTTTGCATTAGTATTATTTGTACAGAAACTTTTTAGTTTGATGTAATCAAAATCTTCTATTTTGTGATCAATAATGATCTCTAGTTCTCCTCTGGTCATAAATTCCTTCCTCCTCCACAAGTCTGAGAGGTAGATTATCCTCTGTTCCTCTAATCTATTTATTATCTCCCTCTTTATGCCTAAATCATGGACCCATTTTGATCTTATCTTGGTATATGGTGTTAAGTGTGGATCCATATCTAATTTCTGCCATACTAATTTCCAGTTTTCCCAACAGTTTTTTCCGAATAATGAATTTTTATCCCTAATGTTGGTATCTTTGGGTTTGTCAAAGATTAGGTTGCTGTATCCTTTTTTGTCCTTTGTATCTAATCTGTTCCACTGATCTACCAGTCTATTTCTTAGCCAATACCAAATGGTTTTGGTGACTGCTGCTATATAATATAGCTTTAGATCAGGTACACTTAGACCACCTTCCTCTGAGTTTTTTTTCATTAGTTCCCTTGCAATTCTTGACCTTTTATTCTTCCATATGAATTTTGTTGTTATTTTTTCTAGGTCATTGAAATAGTTTCTTGAGAGTCTGATTGGTATAGCACTAAATAAATAGATTAGTTTGGGGAGTATTGTCATCTTTATTATATTCGCTCGGCCTATCCAAGAGCACTGAATGTCTTTCCAATTATTTAAATCTGATTTTATTTTTGTGGCAAGTGTTTTGTAATTTTTCTCATATAATTCCTGACTTTTCTTTGGTAGATGGATTCCCAAATACTTTATACTCTCAACATTTGTTTGGAATGGAATTTCTCTTTGTATCTCTTGCTGTTGCATTTTGTTAGTGATATATAAAAATGCCGAGGATTTATGTGGATTTATTTTGTATCCTGCCATTTTGCTGAAATTTTGAATTATTTCTAGTAGCTTTTTAGCAGAGTCTTTGGGGTTCTCTAAGTATACCATCATGTCATCTGCAAAAAGTGACAGTTTAATTTCCTCATTTCCTACTCTAATTCCTTGAATCTCTTTCTCGGCTCTTATTGCCGAGGCTAGCATTTCTAGTACTATATTGAATAGTAATGGTGATAGTGGGCAACCTTGTTTCACTCCTGATCTTACTGAGAAAGGTTGCAGTTTATTTCTATTGCATATTATGCTTACTGAAGGTCTTAAATATATGCTCCTGATTATTCTAAGGAATAGTCCATTTATTCCTGTACTCTCAAGAGTTTTTAGTAGGAATGGATGTTGGATTTTGTCAAATGCTTTTTCTGCATCTATTGAGATGATCATATGGTTCTTATTAATTTGATTATTAATATGGTCAATTATATTAATAGTTTTCCTAATATTAAACCAGCCCTGCATTCCTGGAATAAATCCTACTTGATCATAGTGTATTATCCTGGAGATGATTTTCTGAAGTCTTTTTGCTAATATCTTATTTAAGATTTTAGCATCAATATTCATTAAGGAGATTGGTCTATAATTTTCTTTCTCAGTTTTCGATCTACCTGGTTTAGGTATCAGTACCATGTCTGTGTCATAAAAGGAGTTTGGTAGGACTCCTTCATCCACTATTTTTTCAAATAATTTATATAACATTGGGACTAATTGTTCTTTAAATGTTTGGTAGAATTCACATGTGAATCCATCTGGCCCTGGGGATTTTTTCCTGGGGAGTTGATTAATAGCTTGTTCTATTTCTTTTTCTGAAATGGACTATTTAAGCAATTTATCTCCTCCTCTGTTAATCTAGGGAGCCTATATTTTTGGAGGAAGTCATCCATTTCACTTAAATTATCAAATTTATTGGCATAAAGTTGGGCAAAGTAACTCCTTATTATTTCTCTAATTTCCACTTCATTGGTGGAAAGATCCCCCTTTTCATTTGTAAGACTATCAATTTGATTTTCCTCTTTCTTTTTTTTGATCAAATTTACCAAAGGTTTATCTATTTTATTGGCTTTTTCATAAAACCAACTCTTGGTTTTATTTATTAATTCAATAGTTTTTTTTACTTTCAATATTATTGATTTCTCCTTTTAATTTTTGTATTTCAAGTTTAATTTTTGGTTGGGGGTTTATAATTTGGTCTTTTTCTAGCCTTTTAAGTTGTAAGCCCAATTCGTTAATCTTCTCTTTCTCTATTTTCTTCAGATAAGCCTCTAAAGATATAAAATTTCCCCTTATTACTGCTTTAGCTGCATCCCAAAGATTTTGATATGATGTCTCATCATTGTCATTATCTTGGGTGAAATTGTTAATTGCTTCTATAATTTGCTCTTTCACCCAGTCATTCTTTAAGAAGAGATTATTCAGTTTCCAATTACTTTTTGGTCTATTTACCCCTAACTTTTTACTGAATGTAGCTTTTATTGCATTGTGATCTGAGAAGAAGGCATTTATTATTTCTGCCTTCCTACATTTAATTTTGAGATCTTTATGTCCTAATATATGGTCTATTTTTGTATAGGATCCATGAACTGCTGAGAAGAAAGTATATTCCTTTCTATTGCCATTCAGTTTTCTCCAAAGGTCTATCATACCTAGTTTTTCTAATGTTCTATTTACTTTTTTAATTTCTTTCTTGTTTGTTTTGTGGTTTGATTTGTCTAAATCTGAGAGTGCAAGGTTGAGATCTCCCACTATTATAGTTTTACTGTCTATTTCTTCTTGCAATTCTCTTAACTTTTCCTTTAGAAAGTTAGATGCTATACCACTTGGTGCATATATGTTTAGTATTGATATGGCTTCATTATTTATGCTACCTTTCAGCAGGATATAGTTGCCTTCCTTATCTTTTTTAACGAGATCTACTTCTGCTTTTGCTTGATCTGAGATAAGGATAGCTACCCCTGCTTTTTTGGCTTTACCTGAAGCGTAATAGGCTCTGTTCCAACCTTTTACCTTTACTCTGTATGTATCTCCCTGCTTTAAGTGTGTTTCCTGTAGACAACATATTGTAGGGTTCTGCTTTTTGATCCAATCTGCTATCCGTCTCCGTTTGATGGGATCGTTCATCCCATTTACATTTACAGTTAAAATTACTAATTCTGTATTTTCTGCCATCGTATTATTCCCCAGATTATGCTTTTTCCCTTGACCCCCCTGATCCCCCTCCCCTATATATAATTTACAGACCCCCCTTGTGATGCGCAACCCTCCCTCTTTTTTTTTTTTTTTAGGATCCCTCCCCCCTCCCTCCAAGTCCCTTCACTTATTCTCCTTTTCCTTTTCCCTTTTCCTCTCCCCCCTTTTAATGAGGTGAGAGAAAATTCTCTAAAAAACAAATATGTTAATTATTTATTCTTTGAGCCTCTCCTGATGAGAGTAAGATTCACACAATGATTCTCCCCCTCACTAAGTTCCCTCAGATATGGTGTATTTTCTATGCCTCTTCCTGGTATGTAGTTTCCCTCTTTTTATCATTCCTTCCCCTTTTTCTGAACCGACCTCCTTCCCTTTACTACACCCCCCTTTTTTTCTTTTATATCAGTAAAATCAAATTATCCTTGAGTATTTTTTATATACCCACAACAGAATTACAGTTCTCAAGGGTTCTGTGTACCTTTTTCTGTTTCTCTTCATTCCTGTGGATGTAGATCAAATTTTTTGTTTAAGTCTGGTTTTTTTCTTAGAAACATATAGAATTCCTCTGTTTCATTGAATGACCATCTTCTTCCATGGAAAAAGATGCTAAACTTAGCTGGGTAGTTCATTCGTGGTTGCAGTCCTTGATCTTTTGCCTTACGGAATATCAGGTTCCAGGCCCTTCTATCTTTTAATGTGGAGGCAGCCAGATCTTGGGTGACCCTTATTGTGGCACCTTGGTATTTAAATTGTTTTTTTCTAGCTGCTTGCAGGATTTTCTCCTTTGTGTGGTATTTCTGCAGCTTAGCCACAATATTCCGTGGTGTTCTTTTTTTAGGGTCTATTTCAGAAGGAGTTCGATGAATTCTTTCCACATCTACTTTCCCTTCTGTTTCTATTATCTCTGGACAGTTCTCTTTGATAATTTCCTGTAAAATAGAATCTAGGCTCTTTTTTTGGTCATAGTTTTCTGGAAGTCCAATAATCCGCAGATTATCTCTCCTAGATCTATTTTCCAGGTCTATAGATTTTCCCAGTAAGTATTTGACGTTGTTCTCCAGCTTCTCATTTTTTTTGTTTTGTTTGACTGATTCTTGGGTTCTCTGTGAATCATTCATTTCTATTTGTTCTATCCTGAGTTTTAAGGAGTTATTTTCTTCTTTCACAGTTTTTAGTTCTTTTTGTAAATGCCCAATTTCGTTTTTAAATGAATTATTTTGCTCTATTGAATTTTTTTCCATTTCCCTATTTTTTTTTTTGAGAATTATTTTCTTTTTCCACTTCAGAAATTCTATTTTCTTGAGACTTTTTTATCTTTTCCAATTCAGAAATCCTACTTTCCTGTGTTTTTTTAACCTTTTCTAATTCATAAATTTTGTTTCCCTGCATCTCCTGTGAATTCTTTATTTTTTCCAACTCCAATTTCAGGATGTTGTTATTCTCTATCTATCATAGCTTCCCTTTCCTTTCCCCATTTTTCTTCAATCTCCCTTAATTTTTTAAGAGTCTCTTCTAGGAGAGAGTTATGTGATGGGGGGCAGGAATCATTCCCCTTTGGGTTGTTATCTGCTGACTCTCTGCTGTTAACTTCCTCGGGGTTGGATACCCGCTCTTTCTCTGTGTAGAAGGAATCTATAGTTTTTTTGGCTTTTTTGCTCATACTTAAAAAAATCTTTTGGGGTCTGTCCCTGGGGTAGGAAATTATTTATTTACTTCTTTACCAGCTTCCTCCCAGACCGGATGGATGCAGCGGCTCCTGCGCCTGAGCTAAGATAGAGCTCTGGGAGAGAGTTCCCCACCCCTCCCTGGAAGTGCCTCAGAGGTGACTAGCACCTCTGTGCCCTGAGGGCACTGTGTTTTAGAGGCTTCCCTGAGATTTGAGACTGAACAGTAAAGGCAGCACAAAGCCTAGTCTATGTGTCCGGGTGGGGAGTGGATGTCTGCAGCAGGTGACATGAAAAGCCCCTGTGCTCAAACTGGAAGTGTCTGCCAGAAACCACGGTCCCTAGTTCAAAGGTTCAGCTTCTCTGGGACTTCCTGAAGCTGAGTTCCACTCCCTCCAGCTAAGCTAGGCCATGTGTGTTGCCTTGGGCCGTATCCACCCACTTGTCAATCTCTTAACTATTCTCAGGTGGTAGCTGAGGCCACGCCCCCTGGTGCCCAGATCTGCTGAGTCACCTCCAAGATCCGGGGAAAATCTAATCTGAGTTTTAAAATATTTTGGCTTTCTCTTCTGAACTGCTAAATAATTAGCAGAGAAGAGCTAACAGCCTGTGCCAGATTCCTTTACCTCAGTGGCTTCTCTGATCCCAGAGCCCTTCCCAGCGCAATGGGCGCAGTGTGCCACTACCCCACCGTCTGTGCTGGTCTCTCTTCTTCCTCCCCTGAGAACTGACCTTCTCTGTTGAAACTCCAGATTCTCTTCAGCTGGTAAGTCATGCTTCCAGTCCTTGTGGTATCTATCAGTCCTGAGCTAATTCTGAGACTTAATTTATCTAATTGGTTGCGAGGGAGTGAGGATGTTCACTGAGTCGTGTGTTTCTTCTCCGCCATCTTGGCTCCGCCCCCGAGGGTTGGAATTCTTTTAGCTAGGGACTGAATTTACCCAACCTAGATAACAGAAGATAGCTGTTTATCTTGTTTCCTTCAGGTGGGGTCCCTCAATGAGGCAGAGTCCAAGGAGAATTTCTCCTTCAAAGAATTTTAAAGTTTCCGGGGTCCCTTCTCCAATAATAAGTTCTTAAATGCTTGTTAGGCTTATATTGCATAGTGAAAAATTGATTATTTTTCTTATTTAATTCATTTTTCTAGACATGGAATCCATGGGTGTGAGAAACTCTCAGTGTGACCATTCCTTCTACTGATATAAATTACATATAACATAATCTTAGAGAGTTCCCTTAGATAGGACAATGAGAAATTAAGTGACTTGCTCAGAATAAAACTCAAGTTTCTCTTGCTTTAAATCCAAATACTTCTCCAGACATTTTATTCTATCTCCCAGTTTTGCTATTATCATCATTATTAATGAACACTATAAAAATCACTAATATAATTACTAGTATCTAAACTGATAGATATTAATGCTCCCACTTATTTTCTGCATAATTTCCCCCAATTATTTATGTAGATTTTGTTTTAATTCAGGTATATCCTTAAATGTGTGTATATTCATCTTCTTCTTTCCCTTCATCTGATAGATATCTTGGATGTCTGACTTGGACTTTTGAGGACAAAGACATTAAGGCCCCAATTTCCAAAGGATACTTCCTGCTGTTTTACCAAAAGGAATGGATCCATCATTTTCAAATTTGGATTGTCGCCCAAAAGGCTTCTTGACAGATTCCAGCCCAGTTTTTGAGTGGGTAGGTGTAAAGGAATATGCTCCTGAAAGCATCAATTGCTTTTTGGTGTTGTGGATCCTAAACAATGCTAAGGCTATAAACAATGTATCACCCCACAGGACCAGAGAAATGAATAAAGGATTGACAGTATGCCTGGGGCTTGAAGCCAAATCTATGGGCAAGGACAGTTTCTAATGGAGAAATGACAACCGGGTTGAGGACAGCAGGTGTGTGACCTGAGGAGATAAGAATATTAATTACATTATGAAAGCAGGAAGAATCCAAAAAGGAATTTTTCCGCATCTACTATCTAATAATTGATATAGTACTTCTGATGAAGGAATTTGAGTGCTTTGAAAAACATGCAAATTATATAGAAAATTATAATAATATTGATTCTTTTCTCCTCATCTTCTCTGACTCTCCCCCAACATTTCTTCAGAAGATGAAAAGTGAAAGATAGATTCATAGTTGGATTATTAATAATATGTTCATGTAAATGAACCATGATATTTAATTTTATTTTGAGGCAATTTACATAATAAAATGCAATATATTACAAATCAAGAGATCTGAGTCCAAAACCTAATAGTTTTAGATCAATAACTTGCTATGTGACTTAGAACAATCAAATTCTCTTAACTTTTATGGTTCCCACTTTCATAATATATGTAAAGTGGAGGTAGGCTAGAATATTCTTAAGCGCCCTCCTAGGTCTAACATTCTATATTTTATTCTTCTTTAATCAAACCCTTTGCTGTGGTTACAACAAATATCCCTGTTTTACAAGTCATAAATCTGTGGCCCAAACAAGCCTTTGTGAGAACCATGTGAGAACCATATGTCAGATTCTATTCTAATTGCAGGACATATAGAGAGCAAAATTACTTTGCCCTTGTTTTCAAGGATCTTATATACATATATATATATATATATATATATATATATATATATATATATATATATATATATATATATATATATATATATATGTATATATACATACATATACGTATATGTATATATATACATATACGTATATGTATATATATATACATATATATATATATATATACATATATATATATATATATATATATATATATATATATATATATATATATATATATATATATATATATATACCTATCCCCAAAAAATATTTATTTGAGAAGCAACACTAGTAGTTGGAAACTGATAATTAACTAAAGAGTCACATAGGAAATGACATTTAAAATTTGCCCAGAGAAGTTGACTAATATATGTCTAATATATTCTGATGCCTAATAGATGCTCTTTTTCATGTGTCTCTGCTTCTGCAGAATGATCAAAGGAACAATGTTTATGTTTGTGGATGTGCATATGTGTGTGTATATGTATTTATAAATGTACCTGCATATGTGTGTATGTGTGTTTATAAATGTTTATAAAATCAACCCACATAATCTCTTTTCAAATACATATAATTTTTGAGAAGGACAAGGAGCAAGATAAGAATTAGTGCTCTGATTGTTAGTGTTGATAACCTTTTTTCATGGGCTTTGATAGATCCTTAAAGTTATGTGTTTAAAAGTGCAGCTTTAGAAAGTTTTAGATTCATTTTTAAAAGTTGTAGCTATGGGAAAAGGGGAATAAGGTTTTGTGGTTTTTAGACACTGTAATATGGTTGTCTTTGTGTCCATAACAGGCACAATAGTTCATTCATGTACTTAACAAAATATTGTAGAACTGAATGTGGGTATTATGGGTGTGGAGTAAATTAAAAAAATAATAACTTGGTTGGAAAATAAGAAATATATTTATGATGATACATATATTGCAATTTTTTCTTACCTAAATTTAACCATTAAAAAATCAGAAATTTAGGGGCATTTAGGTAGTGCAGTGGATAGAACACCAATCCTGAAGTCAAGAGGACCTGAGTTCAAATCTAGCCTCAGATACTTAACACTTCCTGGCTGTGTGACCCTGGAAAAGTCACTTAACTCCAATTGCCTCAGGAAAAAAAAATCAGAAATTTAAATTTTGTTTAATTGGTTTCTATATAGAGGCATTGCTTTGCTGATGACATGGGGATTTCCACCCCAAAGTGTTATAGTTTTATTCTGGCCACCATAGATGAACTTAAGCAGAAAGGATTAGAGTAGCTTACTACCTTTTACTTGATCCATAAGCTGGTTTATTCATTCATTAGCTTTGATCTGCCATAACTACCAAGAAGAGAATTGTATTGATTCTAAATTTTTCCTAAATAATTTTCCTTTAAGCTTCTGGAGGATAAATACTATTTTGTTTTTTCTTGATATTCTATCTTATTGATTAACTAATTGATCGAGCTATCTGATTGGTGTTGCTAGCTATGAAGGTTCTAGAACTGAAACTGAAGTATTTTTTCCTATTTGAGTCCTTTTAGTACTGGTTTCAGACTTGGATATCTCTGGTACTATTATCAAAAGCTCAGCCCAAAGGGATCTCACCATTAAAGTTGCAATAATACTTTTAATGAATATTGTAAATTTCCCAGTAATATTGCCTTTTCATGCTTTTATACCTGAACTCAATTGAAAAAATGTTTCCTGAGGCCTGGGATTATGTCCTTCATCTTTGAATTGATTTCATCAGTTATGGTTGTACCTTATCTCATGACAACTATCTTAAATATCTAATGACTGGCATTTATTGTGGAATTTATAGTGAAGTTTATTCATGTAGTCCTTTCCTAGGTTCTTGACTGTGACTTCCTGCTTTCCATCTTAATACTTTACTATTTATTCACCAATTTGGGTCTTTGGTTCCATTTTCTATATCTAATATTCACTTTCGTCCCTAAAGTAAAGACATTACACATAAACTTTTCATAATAACATGAGGTTTTTTTGCATTTCATACAACTGTGGCAAGGATTACAAAAAATGGATTATCTAAATCATCAACATAGAAATATAGGACAAGAACCAAGTCTTTAACTTCCCCAACCTTGCCACTCCACGACCCCACCAAAAATAAGGCCTCCTTTCTGTTGTATAGGCTATTCCTATGCCTATAATGTAATAATTCTTCACCTCTGTCTTCTTCAAACCTCTAACATCCTTTAAAGCTCAGAGACCACTTGCTACCTGAAGCTGTTGTTTATCCTCTGTAGCAGTTAGTATTCTTTGCTTCTTCCTTATTTAACTCATATTTACTTAATTATTTTATCCCCTACTTAGCATGTTGGCTCTTTGGAGACTGGGGCTGGTTTTATTTTGTTTTTGTAACCCTGTTGTAGTTATTGTTTGTCTTTTGCTTTTGCTTTCAGAGTGGACCAATGTCATCAAAGAGGCGCGTCTTAACATGTATGTGAATTGGATTTAAATGAGGCAAAATTGCACAATCATCAGCCTTTGTCTTCCTGAGTCATTGAAGTCTAGAGGAAAAACAAAAGTCAACAATGGTCTGGGATGCAATGGATGATTTTGGTGTCTTCAGTGTCTGACCAAGCTCTGACCAGGTCTACCCTCTTTTTTTTTTTTTTTTTTTTTTTTTTTTTTTTTTTTTTGGAAACCTTAATAATGCCTTACGTGCCTCTGGAAATGTATACTATTACCTAAAAGTAGAAAATATATAATATAATTAACTTCATATTTAGGAAATTCACTTAAAATATTACCTCAAGAAATAATTCACTCATGTCCTGATCCTGTTTATCTGTTTGTCCTCTCACAATAAACCCACAAATTCACTAAGTAGTAGAAAGAAAAATCAGGACACTAGTCAATCAATAAATAAATATTTATTAAACACCTACCATATACTGAACACTCTGATAGGTGTTGGAGATATAAAAGTTACTAAAAAGGGTAAAAGACTCTTCAATCTGAAGGTGGAGCCAACATAAAATATGTACAGAAAAGCTACCCAGGACAAATAGGAAATCATTACCAGAGACATAATGCTATATTTAAGAAAGGTTTCTGGCAGAAGATAGGATTTTAGTTGGTCCTTAAAAGAAGCCAGGGAAGGTAGTGAACAGAAATAGTAGGGTGAAATATTCCAAACATTGGAGATAGAGAAAATTCTGGAGCTAGGAAACTGAGTGCATTGCTAATGAACACCAAATATTTCAGTATCTTTGGATGAAAGAATACATGGAAAAGAGTAAGGAGTGAGAAAACTAGATAGATGTGTGTGTGTGTGTGTGTGTGTGTGTGTGTGTGTGTGTGTGTGTGTGTGTGTGTGTGTAGTAGGTTATAGAGTAGTAAGAGCTTTGAATCTAAACGGAAGATTTTATATTTGATTTTCTAGTCTGAAGCTCCAATAACTTGGTGAAGGCCACTTTAACTCTTTTTGTCTTAGTTTCCTTAGATGTGAAATTAGAGAGGGTTGTACTACATAACCTTTAAAGTCTTTTACTGATTTAGGATATGAATCTAATTTCTTTAGATAAAGATTAGCTCATCTTTCTTTTTGAGAAGGGAAAGGAATTAATGCATATGTGTCTGTGTGCATGTATACCTACATACTCAAAGAGATAAATAATTTACATAATTTTACTTTAAAATAATAAAATACTAAATTAATAAAAATAACATTATAAGCATATCTTTTAAACCAGAAAAAAAATAACATTAAGTTCAGACTCTGGATTCTTCTGGGTCTGGGTATTTTTGCCTAAAAGTATAATTCTATCTTTTTGATTTACATTGAAGAGTTAATTTAGGCAGAGTTTATTTTGGACTAGAGACAACTATACTAGTTGAAAACAAAAGTAGTCATGGATGGGTCGTTTTTATGATGGACAATCAAACAGAAGCCATCATTTGCATTACTAAGCATAGACATTATTGATGGAATAAGCATTTTGGAGAGAATTGTTAACTTTGACTATAGCCATATTTTCTGTGGAACTGACATTCATGTGTTCTCCATGCAAATGCATGTTTAGCTAGAAGTATTCAAAGGATTCAAAGGGTCAGAATTAATAGCTCAGTGGACCCAGAAATTAGAGACCAAAGCAGAATGACATCAGTCTTTGGGTCTAGAATGTTATACACAAAATCATAAAATAACAATCAAAAAGGATTTTTGCAGTTATTCAGTTGAATGTTTTTCCTATAATAGAATTCCATTCTACAGATCCATTGCTGTTGGGCATGTAGCCTTTATTTCTACAAGCCAAGAATTTAGTGCTTGAGAATATAGACATTTCTGTTTTTCAAAAATTCTTACTTTTAATCTAAACTGAAACCTGGATCATATAAATTCTTGTACTTTGGTTTTATTTATTATCTTTCTAAATAGAAAACTCATTACTATGTGAGTAGAGAGATAATAAACATGAGGCACTAGACTTTTTCAACTGCTAAAAAAACATCCTTCAGTATTTGTTAGTTTTTAATATCTCTCTTCAAAAGATAGAAGAGTGTGAGAAGAAACAATCTCATTTAAAGAGCAAGTAGTTTGGGGTTCTAGTGCACCTAAATGACTAACAATAATATTGAATAAATAAATTTATATTCTAGGCCATCAGTTTCTTTTGAAATGAGATAGTTCTTTGCTGATGGCATTGTGAAATGATTCAGCCATTCTAGAGAGAAATTTAGTACTATGCCCAAAAGGCTATCAAACTGTGCATACCCTTTGATGCAGCAGTGTTACTACTGGATCTGTATCCCAAAAAGAAAATAAAATAAAAGGATCCACATGTGCAAAAAAATGTTTGTAGCAGCTCTTTTTGAAGTTTAAAAGAATTGAAAAATGAGTAGATGTCCAACAATTGAGGAATGACTGAACAAGTTATGGAATAAGAAATGCAGTGTAATATTGTTATTGTTTAAGAAATGATGAGCAGGCTGATTTCAGAAAAACCTGGAAAGACTTACATGAAATGATAATGAGTGAAGTGAGCAGATGCAGGAGAACATTTTACACAGTAACAGAAAGAATGTGTAATGATTAAGTGAGACAAACTTAACTCTTCTCAGTGATACAGTTATCCAAGACAATTCCAATAGACTTGGGACAGAAAATGCTATCTGCATCCACAGGTAAAACTTTGGAGACTGAATGTGGATGGAAACATTTATTTTCACTTTTTTGGTTTATTTTGCCTTCTCATGGTTATTCTCTTTTGTTTTGATTTTTCTTTCACAATATGATCAATATGGAAATATGTTTAAAATGACTGTACATGTATGAACTATTACAGATTGCTTGCTCTTTTGGAAATGGGTAGGGAAGATAGAGAGGGCAGAAATACTTGAAACTCAAAATCTTTTTTTTTTTTTTTTAAGTTTCTGATTTTTCCAAATACATGCAAAAAGTTTTCAATATTCACCTTTGCAAAACCTTGTATTCAAGATTTTTCTCCCTCCTTTCCCCCTTCCATTTCCCCTAAACAAGAAACAATCTAATATAGGTTACATGTACAATTCTTTTAAACATATTTTCATATTTGTCATGCTGTGCAAGAAAAATCAGATCAAAAGGGAACAAACATAAGAAAGAAAAAAAAAACAAGAAAGCAAACAACAAAAAGTTGAAAATACTATAGTTTGATCTGCATTCAGTCTCCATAATTCTTTCTTTGGATACTGTTAGATAAAAAAAAAAATTGAGGCAGTTAAATTAGGTGACCCCTAAGTTGTTTCCTCCTTGGAAATATAATAAATCCATAAAATACTTCCTCCTTTCCCCAAAATTTGGGGGAAATTTTGTAACAAATAAAAAAATATATTTGGAAGAACAAAAAATTGATAACATTAAAGGCATTAATGAAATATATACATAATATTCATACACATATATAAATACATACACATATATGTGCTTATATGCATATGAATACATGTGCATATATATACACACATATGAATGAATAAGGTTTAGCAATACCAGATCTTATATTATAAGGTAATAAGTATGAAAATATGGCTTTTATTGTGCTTATTGTCAAATAAAATTCTTGTGTCTTTTCTTCAGTTGATTGGATGTCATATTTGATCTCTACCATTTTGTTCCTGTATAAATGAGTTTTTGAATCACAATACATTACCTTTATTTAAGCTCATTTTCATGCTTTTGGGTTTTATTGCATTATTCCAGTTTCTGCAAATAGTTGTGAATGATGTTTCAAACATCTATTACATTAAGAGCCCTTTTCAGTTTTCACTCACCCACAAATTAGATAAGATTGCTTTTAAGTCTTTATGATAGTACATGGACTTGATAGAGAGATACGGTAAGAACTTTTGACTATGCTATTGGAATTGTTTTATTTGCCCTCAAACTGCATGTCCTTCAAATGGAAAGAATGATTCCTGCTTGCATAAGAATTATATAAAAGTTCCTGGAGTGGACCAAATATAATTTTCATATTAAGTTCCTTTCTTATTTATAATACATGAATGCATTCTCTAAAATACCTGTGAGAATATTAACTTTTGATATCTGACCCTTTTCCCTGATTTTTTTGAGTCTCTTTTTATGATATAGTAATGGATAGTTTGTATGATTAATAGATTGATCTTTTCTTGATGAAAGAATCTAGACAGAGATGTAAAATTTCTTACATGGGACATTTAGGATATTCCAAAGTTTTATTATATTTTTTCATTGTAATTTAAAAATATATTTTCTTTATAATTTGTTTTTTTGACTTACTTGGTCCTTAGGCGTTTAATCTCCAATTGATTTTAATCATTTTTATCCCTAAAGCCTTTTTATTGAACAGAATATTATAATGTTGTATTCAGTAAAGGATGTGTTTTTACTTTATCTCATTTCCTCATGCAACTTTTATACTCCAATATAGTCAGGTTTTGGAAAGAAATCATAATCAATGGATATGAATATATAGTTGTATACATAATGTATATATATATATATATATGTGTATATATATATATATGTATATATACACACACATATATTCCCCTTTACTTTACAATAAAAATTCCTGCAAAATATAAAATAAACCCACACAAACTATCAGCATTTTTATATATTACTGACAAAACCTATCAGCAAGAGATAGAAAGAGGAATTCCATTTAAAATAACATAGACAAAATAAAATGTTTGGGGATCTGCCTGCCAAGATAAATCCAAGAACTCTATAAACAAAACTACGTCTCACCTCTCGAAGTCAGATCTAAACAATTGGGAAAATATCAATTGCTCATGGGTAGGCCAAGTATACACAAAAATGACAATCCTGCCTAAATTGATCTACTTGTTCGGTGCCATATAAATTGGTGGTATTGGATAAAGATTTTTGTAAAGGTGGAAAATTAACCTCAGTTGTGTATGGGTTGGTGGAGTTTGATGTATAATCCCTACAAGTGCTATTTTTTATTTTATTTTATTTGTTTTTCTTCTTGATGGGACTTAGGCCCATGATTTATACAGAAAGAGGAATTTTCAGTGAGGAACTTAACCTTACCTGTGCAAAAATGCAATTGATTGCTATTTGTAGTATTGTTAAATGATTTGTTCAAGATAATGCAATCATTGTGGGTCAGAAATAGGAAATGAATTCAAGTCTTCTCAAGTCTAAAATAATCTCTGTCCACAAACCAATGACTGCTTCTCAATCCCACATAGGAAACCCACTACCATAAGGAAAAGTAAATCTTCCATACTCAGTCAATCTATAACTATTCCGTCTTATTCTGTCACCTATCACACATTCTGTTGTTTTCCTTTTCTCCTCCTCACTTTCCATATTACAGTGGGTTAGTGGGCAGATAATGACTAGCCATATGTTAGCTCCCAGATCAAATGACTAAATTCAAGTTAGATGTTTTTAAAATGTATGACTCTTTTTCTTTAATTACTTTAGTCTAATCCCATACTTACTTTCTCCACATATCATGATTCATTTACTTAAAACCATTGCAATATGTGTTGCAGTTACAAATGCTTTCCTGAGAGTCAGATTAATGTCCCCCTTTGTTTCCAGCTTATCTTCAGCCTGTCTATAGTAATATACTCAAACCAAACAAGCCTATTTTTCACTCACAGTCTTCCTTTTATGAGTCCCAGTGATGGTTCCTTAATAAATAATGCATTTCTAAATGTTCCTAAGCTTTTCTCCTTATTAATAATTCTAGTAGCTTTCTCATGGCTGAAGGGGTTTATTTGGTCACAGACTGGATTTTCTTGCCTTTTTCTCTGTTTATATCTTCTAAATATATTAATATAGGGAGAAACAGAGAGAGATAGAATATCAATACACTACCTTGAAGATAATATTAATAATAATAATTGATGAGTGAATAAATTAATATTTGAAAACTATATCCATATCTTAAGGTATAGCATTGGTTGTGTCCCTGGAGAACTGGTTTTTAAATGTTATTGAAAAAAGAACCAAAGAAGTTCTGTTAAACATAAAATCAGATTTAAAATGCTTGCCTGAGAATTAATGTTTACAAAATGCTTTCTGGATTTTAAATATGCTGTCTAAATTATAGAAAAATCTCATGATATTTTCTCTGAACTGTTTTATTCACTCTGAATTCACTATCTATATTGGCATAGATAAACAAAGTGAAGAAGAAAATTCGTAACATTGTTTATTTGAGACTATCTATATGACAAAAAGGTAATAATTCTTGTTAATCAACAAAATTCTAGTAGGGATCAGACAGAGACAAAATGTATTTCTACTTTTCCTTGGAACTCAAAATAGCCCTATATGTTGCATGCCACATTGGCTTTCATATGTCAAATATTTATATTAAAACTATGGAATTATTTATCTGCATATTTTATCCTTAGTCTTAAGTGCTTATGGACGTTATTCAGTTAGTGAATGAGATTTTATAAGTGTTTCCATGTGCTAGACACTATGTTAAGAAACACACTCACAAACACAAACACCCCTCAAAGAGGGAAAATTCTAATGAGAGACTAAAAAGGAGAGCTGAAAAGCTAAGAAAAAAAGGCAGAGACAGATACCTATGCTAAGGCATAGAGCTGGGAAAGGAATGATGAATAGTTAACCTGAGGCTCTTAATCAAAATGGGGATAACAGGTAGAATTCATCAATGGGAGAAGGGGAACAACCAACTGAGAAGATCATAGAGACATAAGGAAGCTCCAGGTAAAGAAGGCAGCTGAGGAATAATGACAAAATCTGATGGGAAACAGAAGAATGAATTATTGTAGGATTTCAAAATGGGGCTTCTGGGAGGAATTTACCAATGGGAGATGAGAACTATAGGGTGGAGAAAAATTCCAACATGAAAACTGAAACATGGTGAAAAATTCAGAATGTTAGAAGCAAAACTGAGAGAAGAAAAACAAATTAAGATCTTTGAAAAATTTCCTAGTTTCTCTAAAACTTTTTATCATTTCTATTAGTGGACATGCTTGATACATTTATATTCTTCTGGACATTTAGAGAAAGAGAAGACCTAAGTTACCCTATCTAAAAAATATGTACTGTTCCTCTTAACTGTCCGAGTCATGGTTCCTTTTTACCATAAATGTGAGAATCTTAGAAGGAACATCTTTAAAATTAATCAGAATTGTTTTCTGAGGTCAGCAAAATTGATTTAGGAAAAGTGGAAAAGACACATTAATCAGTGTCCATTCCAGGATTTCCTCTTTTAACTAAATTTTTTCTAGATTGTGATTAAACTAATTTTTAAAAATTAACAATTGACCAATTGAGCACATTCAAAGAGGTTGAAGCAATCTGGATTCAAGCTTTGCCTTTTAGATCAGGTTAAGTTTCACTTCTTGTACTTATCCATGTATTACTAATAACTTCTAAACAAACCTAAGAGCTGGTAGCTTTGGGACCCAGAATCACAGAGACAAGAATGCAAATATAATTGATGTGCTCTAAGTCTCAAATCTCATGTAATCCCCTGATTTGTCCTTATTTCCATATTACCAGTGTCCCAGAGAGGCCAATGTTTAGGATTAGTTAACTAAGTTTTTTTGTGGCTGACAATTTAGGACCTGATTTAAGGAAGAAAAATAATTTGGGAATTGTTTGGATACACTCTTCCTTTTATGTGCTTTTGTCATTAGAATTCAACTTGTTCTAAGTAAATATGTTTTTCATTTATTAAGACTGCTAAACCAAATTGTTTCCAAAGTATCAAGGTTTGGTTAAGAATTATAATATTCTGGAAGCAGCTAGGTGGCACAGTGGATAGAGCACCAGCCCTGAATTCAGGAGGACCAGAGTTCAAGTCTGGTCTCAGACACTTAACACTTCCTAGCTGTGTGACCCTGGGCAAGTCACTTAACCCCAGCCTCAGGGGAAAAAAAAAAAAAAAAAAGAATTATAATATTCTGTATTTCTGGAAGTAAAGCATTAGAGTTTGTACCAGACTCTAGAGAGAAAATTTAAAATCCATTTCATTAATAACTATTCCAATAAGATAATTCTTTTTTCAAGGCCTCTCATAAGGCTCCCTTCCTATCTTCAAATCCTTTGTTGGTTAGTAAATAAGGGATAAATTGATTATTTAAGGCCAAACTCATTAGCTGAGTGTTCAAGGTCTTCAACAATCCCACTCCCAATGTACTTTTACAATTTTTTGTAGGTCCAAAGAGGACACAAGTTTAAAACTTTTGTTTAAAAATTTTTAAATAGTAGATTTTTACTTCCAAAATATATGCAAAGATAGTTTTCAACTTTGAAAAACCTTGTATTCCATATTTTTCTCCTTCCTTTCTCCTTTTAGATATCAAGCAATTCAATATATCTTAAATGTGTGCAATTCTTTTAAACATATTTTCACAATTATCATGCTGCAGAGGAAAAATCAGATCAAAAAAGGAAAAAAAATAAAAAAACAAAAAGCAAGCAAACAACAAAAAGGTGAAAATATGATATTTTGATCCACACTCAGTTCCCACAGTCCTCTTTCTGAATGTAAATAACTCTTTTCATCATAAGTCTATTGAAATTGGCATGAATCACCTCATTGTTGAAAAGAACCATGTCCATCAGAATTGATCACTGCATATTCTTGTTGTTGCTGCAAACAATGTTCTCTTGGTTCTACTTATTTCATTTAGCATCAGTTCATGTAAATCTTTCCAGACCTTTCTAAAATCAGCTTGTTCCTCATTTTTTAAAGAACAATAATATTCCATTGTCTTCATATACCATAATTTACCCAGCCATTCTCCAACTGATGGGCATCCATTCAGTTTCCAATTACTTGCCACTACAGAAAGGGCTACTACAAATAAATTGCTCTGCAGAATGGGTGGATAAGTTCACAACCCTACCAACAATATGTTAGAGTTCCAATGTTCCCACATTCTCTCCAACATTTATTATTATCTTTTTCTGTCATCTTATCTGGGAGGTTTGTAGTGGTACCTCAGAGTTGTCTTAATTGGAATTATTTTTACAATTTTTTTCTTGACATATTGTGTGCTTGAATCAAGCTGAATTCTTTCTTTCTCAGACATATTTCTCATTTCCTCATTCAATGCTTATTTTTACCTTATCTCACAAATTCCCTTCTCACCTTCTACCAACTCACATTTCTACTTGTTGAAATTTTTCTTATATCTTTGAATTTTATAATTCAAGACCTAATCTAAATTTTACCTTCTTTATAATGCCTTTCTCAGTCCTCCAAGTTAGAAGTGGTCTCATGTGCATTTTCATGTTGCTGTTTTAAATTGACTTTTTCTATTCTAATTTATTTTCAGTTTCAGATTCTTTCCTTATCCCACCTCCCTCTCCTAGAAATAAAACAAGAAACACAAAACTCATTAAAATTTGAAGTCATGAAAAATACACTTTTCTAAGACCCACAACAAAATAAATAAAAAAAGAGAAATAATATATATATATAAAATTTGATTTTTACTTTGAGTCTATTGGTTTCTATACAGATGTACATAGCATTTTTCATATGTCCTTTAGAAATGTGGCTACTAAGTTGTGCTGTTGATTAGCTTTAAAATAGACCTCTTACTCTATAGATTATTCTTCTGGTTTTACTTATTTCATGTTGTATTAGTTCATATAAATCTTGCACAGTTTTCTGCTGAGAATATTTTACTTCAACTAAAACACAATATATTCTATTACAGACTCAAATATCATTATTATTTTAACTCTGCTCATCTTAATGTTTCAAATGTTCTTCATGAAAACAAGATGATTGTTTGATTCTCATTTCTAATCCATATTGCTATACATTTCCTTTTTTATACATAAGTTGATTCCAATCAAATCCACAGATATGATAACTAAAGATGTATTAGTCTCTTTTCTATTTTCTTATATTTAAAAAAAAATTGATGCTGTCCCTTCTACAAAGGGCTTTTATTCCTGAATATTGTCTTTAATATATCCTCCTTTTTATCCCCCCCTTTTTTCCCCTATCCATTTCCCTCATATTTCTCTTTTGGGAAAAGTGAATTTCTGTACCAAAAAGTCTCTCTGTCTATCTATCCATCTCTCTCTCTCTCTCTCTCTCTCTCTCTCTCTCTCTCTCTCTCTCTCTCTCTCTTATCTTTCTACATGTCTATCTATCTACCTACCTATCTATAATCTTCTCACTTTTAACCAGTTCAGATGGGAATAACCCTCCATCTTTTCTTCTATTATATAAACTCCTCCTTGAATTCCCCATTTATGTAAGATAGTTTTCCAATTCTTTCTACCCCCCTCAATGTATTCCTTTTTCATCCTTCATTTTTACCTTTTAGATAGTACCAAACATAATAGAACCATACCAATATTATCTTTTTAAGAAGTCTTTTAATGATAATAGTGATGACAAAAGTATCTAGTATTTTATGTATTATCTTCTCATGTAGGAGTTTAAACAGTTTAACTTTGTTGAATCTTGTGTATTCTTACCCCTCTTTATCTGTTTTAGGCTTCTTTTGGGTCTTGGGTGTAAATATCAAATTTTAGTATAATGCTGGTCTTTTATCAGAAAAACTTGAAAGTCCTCTTCTCATTAAGTATCCATTTCCCCCATGGGATTTTAATCACCTTTTTCTGAGTAGGTTATTTTTACTTATACCCTCCCTCCTTTGCCATTTGGAATATCATATTCAAGTTCTCTACTCCTTTAGAATTGTGGTAGTTAAAATGAGTGTACTTCTGACTATTAATTCATAAAATTTAGTCTTTCTTTCTGGCTACTTATATCACTCTAGAATTTTGGATTTGGGCTACAATATTCCTGAGAGTTTGATAATTTCAGGAGATTCTTTCAATTTCTACTTTACCCTTTGTTTGTAAGATATCTGGGTAGGTTTCCTTTATAATTTTCTGAAATGTAATGTCTCAGTTTCCCCCATATCTTTTTTTTGGCTGTCAGGTAGCTTAATAATTCCTATATTATCTCTCCTTGGTTTCTTTTCAAAGTTAGCTATTTTTCTGAGATATTTTACATTATTCTTTATGTCTTTAGGCTTTTGTCTTATTTTGGTTTTGATGCCTCTTGAAGTCATCAGTTTCACTTATCCAATTATAATTTTAAAGAAGTTTAATTTTTCTGTGAGGTTTTATACCTCATTTTCCATTTGACCAATTCTGCCTTTTTTTTTTTTTTTAGGAATTATTCTCTTCCTCTGTACTGCTTACGAAGTTGTTGATTTCCGCCCCCCCCCCCCATAATTTTCTTGCAGTCATCCTTATTTGATTTTTTGCATTCTTTTTCTTTCCCTTTTAAAACTGACTTTCCTTATTCTTATTGGTCCAGTGTTCAATCTGTTTTTTTGTTTTTTGTTTTTTGTTTTTTGTTTTTTCCTTTGAGGCTTTACTTCTACTTGTTTTCAATTCATTATCTTCTTTTTTATCTGTTTTGAGTTGCCATGTTAGCATGTAGATTTTAATGGTCATGTTTCTTTCATGTTTATATACTACTTTTGACTTTGTGTTAATATTGCTTTCTGCTCGCTTTTGGATAGGTGGATTGGAGAGTGTTTGGTCTAAACTTCTGTCATTTATGTCACAGATTGTTCTTTAGGTCTGTAAATTTTCAGTACTTCTAAAATGGTGTGACCCAGTTAATATGTGTTCATTTCCTTCTTAGTTTTCAAACTCCTAACCTGATTTATAAGAAGTGATGGGGGCATGGTTGGTTTTTCATAATTTGCTGCTAGACTCACTTACAATTAACCTGCTAGAGTTTTGGCATGTTCATAGTGACTTAATTGCTGATTTTTCCTTGGTTTTGGTCTCTACTCTGGTTTATTGACTACAATTGCTTCTATCTACTTGTTTTCAATTCATTATCTTCTTTTTTATCTGTTTTGAGTTGCCATGTTAGCATGTAGATTTTAATGGTCATGTTTCTTTCATGTTTATATACTACTTTTGACTTTGTGTTAATATTGCTTTCTGCTCGCTTTTGGATAGGTGGATTGGAGAGTGTTTGGTCTAAACTTCTGTCATTTATGTCACAGATTGTTCTTTAGATCTGTAAATTTTCAGTACTTCTAAAATGGTGTGACCCAGTTAATATGTGTTCATTTCCTTCTTAGTTTTCAAACTCCTAACCTGATTTATAAGAAGTGATGGGGGCATGGTTGGTTTTTCATAATTTCCTGCTAGACTCACTTACAATTAGCCTGCTAGAGTTTTGGCATGTTCATAGTGACTTAATTGCTGATTTTTCCTTGGTTTTGGTCTCTACTCTGGTTTATTGACTACAATTGCTTCTATCTACTCTAGAATTGCAACCAAGAAGTGGATAATTGGCAATAGAGCTGCCAGATAGTACATGTACCTGTTTTTTTCTGACCTCTTTTTGCTCAAATATTCAGTATCCTTATTGTCCTTGGGTTCTAGGCTGCTCCCTGACATTAATCTATTATCTTCTGCTGTTTCTGACTATTGTGGAACCAGTTTGCTGTGTGCTCATAGGCAGCCTCTTGCAATCTTTGAAGTATTCTTATTCTGTCTTCTTATACTGCCCAAAGTGGAATAGGATATCTGTGAAATTTTTTTTGGCTTTCACAATTGGAATTTGGCACACTACTCTTTATTACTTGCAAGCATTGATGTAAAGGAGCTGAGGTAAAAGTGCTGGTATTCATTCCATCATCTTGGCTATTCTTAGCATGATTTTCTTTATGTCTCTTTTATAATCTTGCCATATACTAAATGCATATTTCTAAATGCATAGATATTTCTAATTTCTTCTATAGAAGGTAAAATTCTTGAGAGCTGGTACTGTGTGCTGCTTTTTGCTATATATATGTCGACTCATTGAACAAAATTTGTTTATAGTAATGATAATAAATGCAGGGCTAGTGGTGGCTATGACATAGCAAAGGTACTATCTTTGTGAGTAGCAAAGGAACAAATTCCTGGAATATAATTCTGTGACTGAGACCAAGAACAGAGTTGAGACTCAATTCTAAATTTTGATTGATTCATTCAGCACAAATATATTTAACAATGATGATAAGTACTGCCTTTAATGTTATATGGGAGAAATACACAGATATACAACATAATATGTAATATTTATTTTTATAGATTATTATGTAATCTAAAATATAATACATAATATTTATTATTAACATTTAGTTCTATATGGGACAGAGAAGGAAAATATATATTCATATAATAGATATGCCTATATTATATTAAACATAAATATTATATAACATAATATGTAATAGCATAAATATATTAATGCTATTATATATTATATTTTAACAATATGTTTATACTGTTATAGTATAAATATATTATAAATTATGTTTTAATGTAATGTAATATGATAGATAAAATTTTCCTCCCTTTCCCATATAGCATTGCTTACAATGCTTAATCTAATTGTTAAATTTATTATTTTCTTGAAGGAGGTTAGCAAATAATTAGTCAATAGCAACAGAATGTTCAGTTGTTAGCATTGGTTTCCTCCACTGATGCAAGATTTATTTACAAATGATTATCAGAAAGTAATGAAAGGTATAGGGTAAGAAAAGAAGAAGTGCTATGGCAGAGAGAAAATGTTGTCAAGGAAAAAAAAATGCTGAATTTGACATCACAAGACCTGGATTTGAGTCTTGGATATTCTACTTATTATGTAACTGTGGGCCAATCTCTGAATTTTGGGTTCCTTAATTCTCATTTATAATGTCTTTACCCATGCCCTTTACATTCAATTATACTCAGACCGTATCACCTCCATTCCTTCCATGATTCAGAATGAGACTCTTCCTGCTCTGGAGGGCAGAGACAATCTTGTGTACTTTTATTTGTATTCTAAATACTTAGTTCACATGCTTAATATCTTTGTTGTTGTTGTTGTTTAGACATTTTTATTCTATCTGACATTTTATGAACTCATCTTGGGGTTTTCTACTGAAGAGGTTTGAAACTTCCTTATTCAGCTCATTTTATAGATGAGGAACTGAGAGAAACAAGGTTAAATGACTTTCCCAGCATCACACAGGTAGTAAGTTTTATGATACCAGATTTAAACTCATGAGTATTCTAAATCCTGTGTTGTATCTACTCTACCACCTAGCTGTCCTGGCATGTATCTATATTTGTTCATCTCACATTTTCTTTGGATTTCTACAATTCTGATTCATTCATAGAACATAGAGATTTCTTTCATTTAGGCATGCTATACTAAGGAGTTCTTTGCCAATGTTTTCTGTCACACAGTTGATTCCAAAGTTCTTCAGGGAGACCTTCAGTGTCCTTGTATCACTTCTTCTAACCACCATGTGAACTCCTTCCTTGTGAGTTCTCCATAAAATAGTTTTATAATAATTCAACTAATGTGGCAAACCCATCATTCTCTAAAGTAAAGTTTGAAAGATTGACCATTGAATTCAAGAAAGGATATCAATGTCTGAAACATTAAATTACCAGGTGATCTTAAGAATCTTCCTAAGACAAGGCAAATGGAAGTGATTTACATTCATGGAATGGCAGTAACAAGGCTGTTTAATTTTCATAGGCATATAATGAGATTAGCACAATAATTCTGTAGAACATCTGTATGTATTATATGTCTGATGTATAATATAACTTCTCTCCCATACTTCCCTTTGGAAACTCCCAAACACTGAGCTAGCTATAGCAATGCATGCAATCAACCCTGTCAGCTATGTATACATTTCTGGAAAGCATACTGTCAAGATAAGTGAATTTATCTACAGCATTCAAAATGTCTTCATTTGCTATACACTATAGTTCCACATATGGATGATCTGATTCTACTTAGTGGAGAATCTGTGCTTTATTGGTGTTGATTGTTAGACCAAAACTAGCCCAAGCACCAGTCAATACTTTTTAACACCTCCCCTTCAGAGATTGTATTGAGTGTGTAATTATCTGCAAACAACCATGCACCAACTCTCCCTTCACTTTTGTCTTGTTTTGTAGCCTTTTCAAGTTAAATAACTTACAATTAGTGTGACAGTTGACCTTGATGCCGTTTTTATCCTCATTGATGATATCTGACAATACATCTGAAAATAGCATGCTAAAAAGCATGGGAGCAAGTATATAAATTTGCTTCACTCTAATGATGACTGGGAAAGTAGGAGAATATTGTCCATTTTTCAGATTCAGGAAAGCATGCTGTCTTGAAGTTAACATGCAATACTGGTGAACTTCTCTGAGCAACCAAAGTTTCCCAAAATTTTCTACACACTATTACAATTGAAAGTATCAAGGTCCTTGGTCAGGTCAATCAACATTGTGTACAGACTTGTTTTGCTCATGAAATTTCTCCTAAAGTTGTTATGCAGCAAACACTATATGACCATTCTTTGATACTTTCTGAAGCCACACTAGCTCTTAGGAAGAGGAGTATCTTCCAGGTCAGACCATGAAAGACTCTTGATTAGAATTTACTGGCAATTATTAAGAGAAGACCTATTTGTGATTATCACAAAACAAATTTATTACCTTTGACTTTATAGAGACAGCCAATGGAGTTATCCTTGAATTCTGGAGGGACAAATTCCTTATGCCATATAACCCAAAATAATTCAGTCAGCTTTTATATGACCAGTAGAATTCCCCCCCCCCCCGAAAATCACAATTGAAATAGTTAGCCTGAATCGTTTTGCCACAGGAGAAGAGCTTACTGTCATTCAAAACGCCTTGAGTTAGAAATTTGGCTGGAAAGGAATTGATTTCAATCTGAGATATACAGTCACTTTCTTCAGCATTGATTTATGACTGTCTGTTGAGAACCCTATAGAAGTATTCAGCCCTCCTCTTCAGGATCCTGTCCTATCACTAATCAGTAAACATGTCCCTATAAGTACTGAGCACCTAAGATCTAGTGTAAATCTTTGGTCCATAAATAACTTTCAGAGCATCAAAATGTATTTTGTACTATTACTATAAGGATAAAACTGAATTTTATCTTCCTTCTCACTTAGCCAAAAATCATGTATTTCTCTAAGCTTCACTTGCTCTTTACTCCTGATAGCATTAACGCCTGCCTTCTTAGAGATAGATGAACTATTCTGCTGATAAACCTTGTGGAATTCTCATTTTTCATTTAACAATTACTGAATTTCTCCGTCATTTTTGTCAAATCAGTTTTGATTTTTGTGAGTAAATGTAGTGATGTATACCAAATCTCTGAAAGTTGCTCATTCCTTTTCTGTTCCTTTGTTGCCAGCCATGTGTTGGCTCACCTTTCCCTCCAAGTTAGTAAGGAACTGTTCCCACTCAGAGAAACATTCTGATCTATTGACATTGTTCTCTGGTAGTAGTCTTGACTTGATGTCACCTTTTTGTTGAATGTGAATATTTAGCTTTAAGAGAATGTCTAGAATCAATTCAACACTTTGTGGTACACAATGACTTAATCACTCTCTTATCTGTCTTTTTTCCTTGCAATGTCACAATCTATAGAATGCCAATGTTTGCAACAAAAGTGCATTCACAAAGTTTTATTGTGTTTAAATATATGGAAGATAATGTTGGTGATGAGAAAGTCATGAAATGTACATGTCTTCAGAAGTAAGTGATCATTGTTTCTGTTTCTGATTTCATTCCTCCCAAAGAATTCCTTCTATGTCTGCCTACTCTTATCATCAGGTCACTCAGAATTATTAAATTTTCTTCTTTCAACATACTGATGATGAAGCTCTCCAGATCTTCATAAAACTTTTCTTTGGCCTTATCAGGATTTTCCATGGTGGGAGCATATATACTGCTGATGGTGGAGTGACACTTTCCTTCAAGTAGCAATCACATTATCATGAGTCAGTCATTCACTCATTTTGAGAGACATACAGCTTGTTGACTAGTTTTGATTGAAAAACTTATACCAGATTTACAGCATTCTCCTTTATTGTAGCCATTCCATAAAACAAACAAACAAACAAACAAAAACAACAAAAACAACAAAAAAGACCAGGTCTGACCAGTAAATTGGATTTAAAAAAAAATAACCAGCTTTATTTTCCTCAGGGCTTCTATTAGAATGAGATTCCTGCTAAGTTCTTTCACAACAAGAGCTAATCTATTCATTTTTCAAGTCTAATGGATTTTATGTAGTCTGGAAATACGTGCACATTTAATGTACTGATAGTAAGAACTATCACTTTTGCAAAAGTTTTTGTACGTGTGTGTGTGTATGTGTCTGACACAGGATGGGATCTAAACCTACTGCAGCAGATGAGTGTTGTGTTAAGCAGATATTTTTAGGACCCTCTTTCTCTTTTCCTAATATCAGGAGGTGAGCAATGTGATCCTTAAAAAAAGGCTTCTTGGACAACCTTGCTCACTGTTATTTTCTTTTCTTTTCTTTTCTTCTTTTTTCTTTTTTGTTTTTTACAATTTCCATTTTCTTTTTAAATTTTTTTAAAATTAAAGCTTTTAATTTACAAAACACATGCATGGGTAATTTTTTCAACATTGACCCTTGTAAAACCTTTTGTTCCAAATTTTCCCCTCCTTCCCCCCAATGCCTCCCTTAGGTGTCAGGTAGGTATACGTATTTATAAGTTATCTTGCTGAACAAGAAAAATCAGATCAATAAGGAAGAAAAAACCGAGAAAGAAAACAAAATGCAAAGCAAATAACAACAGAGAGAGTGAGAATGCTATGTTGTGGTCCACACTCTGTTCCCATGGTACTCTCACGGGGAGTAGATAGCTCTCTTCATTGCTGAACAAGTAGAACTAGTTTGAATCATCTCATTGTGGAAGAGAGCCACATCCATCAGAATTGATCATTGTATAGTCTTCTTGTTGCTGTGTATAATGATCTCCTGGTTCTGCTCATTTCATTGAGCATCAGTTCATGTAAGTCTTTCCAAGACTCTCTGAAATCATCCTGCTGGTCGTTTCTTACAGAACAATAATATTCCATAACATTAATATACCATAATTTGTTTAACCATTCTCCAATTGATGGGCATCCACTAAGTTTCCAGTTTCTTGCCACTATAAAGAGGATTGCCACAAACATTTTTGCACATGTTGGTCTCTTTCCCTCCTTTAAGATCTCTTTGGGATATAAGCCAATTAGAAACATTGTTGGTTCAAAGGGTATGCACAGTTTGAAAACTTTTTGAGTATAGTTCCAAATTGTTCTCCACAATGGTTAGATCCATTTACAATTCCACCAACATTGTATCAGTGACCCAGTTTTCCCACATCCCCACCAACTTTCATCATTATCTTTTCCTGTCATCTTGGCCAATCTGACAGGTGTGTAGTGGTATCTCAGACTTGTCTTAATTTGTGTTTCTCTGATCAATATTGATTTGGAGCACCTTTTCATGTGACTACAAATAGTTTCAATTTCTTCATCTGAAACTTGTTTATATCCTTTGACCATTTACCAATTGGAGAATGTTTTGAACTATCATAAATTTGAGTCACTTCTCCATATATTTTAGAAATGAGTGGAAGCTGCTAAGTCCTAAGTAATCCTTATTGTGGCTCCACAGTATTTGAATTGTTTCTTTCTGGCTGCTTATATTTTTCATTGATCCGATTCTGAAATTTAGCCACAATATTCCTTGAAGTTTGAATTTTGGGATCTCTTTAAGGAGATGTTTGGTGAATTCTTTCAATAGCCATTTTACCTCCTGATTCTATGATATCCAGGCAGTTATCTTTGATGATTTCCTGAAAAATAATGTCTAGGCTCTTTTTTCATCATGGATTTCACGGTTCCCAATAATCCTTAGATTGTCACTCCTAGATCTATTTTCCAGGTCAGTTTTTTTTTTCCCCCAATTTGGTGTTTTACATTTTTTCCCCTAATTTTTTCTTTTCTTTTTTTTTTTTTTTTTTTTTTTTTTTGTTTTGTTTTGTTTTGTTTTGCTTGACTGATTGTTGTCTTATTGGGTTATTCATTTCCATCTGTTCAGTTTTGAATTTTAGTGAATTATTTTCTTAATTTATTTTTTTACTTCTTTTTGTATTTATCCAATTGAGTTTTTAAATGAGTTGTTTTGTTCCATGGACCTTTTTTTTTTTTTTTTCCATTTCACAAATGCTGTTTTTTAAGGAGTTATTTTCTTTTTCCATTTCACAAATTCTGTTTTTCTGGGAGTTATTTTCTTTTTCCATCTTATCAGATCTATCTTTTAATGAGTTATATGCCTTTTCCAAAACTTTTTGCAAAGTCTTCATTTTCTTTTCCCATTTTTCTTCTAGCTCTCTTTTAAAAAACCCTTTTAATTTCTTCTAGGAGAGTCTTGTGTGCTGAGGATATAACCTGTTATATCACCTTATGGGGCTTCATCTGGAGACAATCTTCCTTTAGTCTCCTCAGGATTGGAAGTCTGTTCTTTTTCACCATAAAAGCTGTCTCTACTCAGAGTACTTTTTACTTTTTTATTCACTTAAAAAACAAAAAACAAAAACAAAAACAAAAAAACTTAAGGCTTGCTTTTAGGGCAGGGGATTTTCTAAGCTTCCTCTACAAGTGGTGATTTCCTGTTTAAGTGGCTGCAACCGTGCTGACTCACTTCCAGCGTGGGGTGGGCATGGCCAGATCTTCTGAGATTCTGGCATTTCAGGGTTCACTATTTACCTTTTGTGTTTGTGTTGGTTATTTTCTAACTTCTCTGCTGATCTACTGGCTTGCAAGCAAGGCAGAGGCCAGTACTGCTGTAGATTCCTGTAGATTTCTCCCATAGATTCTCCATCCCACAGAGTCTGCACAGCTTGTCTGCACAGCCCTGTGGAGCCTGCTCCTTTCCTCTGTGTTGTCTGTGCTGGTGTCTGTGCTCAGCTACTTGTGCTTGGCCACCTCCCCCCCATTTCCTATTGAAACAGATCTTTTTTTGGCGATCTTTGAAGTCATCTTCTGCTAGTAATTTGTTGCACTCCCAATATTTGTGAATTCTGCTGGTCCAGAGCTAATGAGGCTAGATTTTCTAATTAGTATTAGTCAGAGTGTCCTCTCTATCTTGGCTCCACCTCTGCTCACTGTTATTTTCAGTGAGAAGACAACCATGTGGTCTATGCCACCTGTGGAGAGATTTGTGACTACAGCTCCCAGTGTAACCACACCTGCTGCTTCATCATTTTCATGTTGAGACAGATGTGGAAATACCTAAAAGTTCTCAGATGGTATGAGTAATGTCTTTTGATTCATGCATAAATAATATTTAAGTAAAACAAAATTGTAGTGAATTCATCAGCCTCATTCTTTCTTCCAAGTCCAGTGGCAAGACATGATCAAGACAACTGGTGATGGCCCAGGATGCAATAACTGATGTTGGTGCCTTCAATGTCTCACCAATCTTTAAATATTTCATGATTCCTATTTCAATTGCTCCCATGGCTATTGAAACAAGCCATTCTCAATTGCCCATTGTGCTGGGAGGAAGACATTCCTCTAAGGCACTGAAGGGTTTGAGACACCTTGCTTTCCCTTAACCTAGTTTAGTTTGCTGAAAACCAAAACAAAACTGCATGCTACCGCTTCTTGGAGGCACTAGTGAGACTTGGATGAAGCAGGTAGAAAACAAATGTGGAAAGCAGACCTGAAAAGGGCTGGAAATCCTTCATGCCAGACATATTTGTCTTCTCTGAACACACCTTATACCCTACACCTAGACATACACATACTTAATTTAAGACAGTCTTCTTCTTGTTCTTTTCCTCCTTTCTCCTCATCCTCCTCTTTCTCTTCTTCCTCCTCCTCTTCTTTCTGCTATTCCTCTTCCTTCTCCTCTTCCTCTACTTCCATCTCTGCCTTTCTCTGTTTCTGTTTTTGTCTCTGTCTTTTTCACTGTTTTGAGATTTTAATTTAGATGATCTCTAAGGTTCCTTCAAAAAAATTCCTATAAATGAAATTGATGGTAGAGTAGGAAAATCTATGGGAATTCCATAGAATTTTTTTTCCTATAGGGGAAGAATTCCATAGAATGCTTTTCCTATTCAGAAAAGCTGGATATTACTGGAGCCTGTAATTCTCATGCAAAGCGTGTTATTTCTCATTCTCATAGAGAAATCATCTTTTGGGCAGTTTTTCTTTAGGATTCTCTTTCTTCATTTTAAGTAAAGTGACAAAGCACACAATTTCTTTAATTTCCCCCTACACACACACACACACATAACTGAGAAGAAAGGAATATCTTAATTTTTGCCTGGAAGCTTTTGTCTTATCTAAATCAGTAATATCTTACTAAAATATATTGATATAGCCATAAGGCTGAATATTATTGATACAATGAATCACATTTCATAACTTAACTAAAGTTAATGAGATCTTGGAGAAAACTACCAACTACTAAAGTTAGGGAATTCCCCTAAACAATTTTTAGTGGTTTTCTAGAAATAAACCAGTCCAATGGCCAAAGTTTGTTAGACACCTTTAAAATTGCTTGTTTGAAATTGATATTTTTTTAGGTTTGCAAGTACCATAGGATATATAGATGAGGTTTCCAGAATACATAATTTTCAGTGAAGTTCATAATACATAATAAACTTATGCTAGTTGTAAATAGGATAGAAAGAAAATTGGTTTTCATCTCTATATTAACTTTGGTCTTCTTTCCTCTTTTTACTCCCTCTCTTCCCTATGGCTTGCTTTAATGAATGAACTATTTGTAACACCTTCTTGCTTTTTCCTTTCCATCTTCCCCACTTGTAAACAATTAGTCATTTTACTGAGTGTCATTACCAGAGTTGGCATTGGGACTGGTTGATTATAATTATTTTTAGGCAAGATTGTCCCTGTGTTTTGTTTTGTTTTAATGAGGAGATACAGTATTGAATAACTAATTGCTATTGGTCTTAAGCAGAAAAATAAGTGAACTAGGGATTTAGGGCACTTGAACTTGGGCAGGGAAGAGATTGTAATTGAATGATTAAATTGGATACTTTTCACCAAAATTGAGAATCTATACTATAATGATAATATATAGCATTTATATTGTACTTTAATGCCTTCAACATAATTCATGAATATCATCTCATTTGAAACAAGGAGAGAGATGCTATTATTATTTCCATTTTGCAGATGAGGAAGCTGAGGCTGACACAGGTCAAATAACTTTCCTAGAGTCACACAGATAGAATATATATAGAATTAGATTTGAACATATTTCCTGACATCAATTATAGAGCTTTTACTGAAAGCCAGCTTTGTTATTTATTTATTTTATATACATTTATTTATTTATTACACATTGCTTTATGAATCATGTTGGGAGAGAAAATTAGAGAAAAAATAGAAGAAGAGGGAAAAATATGAAAGGGAAAAATATGTTGATTTACTTTTAGTCTCTCTGTTTTTTTTTTCTGAAAATAGATGTTATTTTCTATCCAAATTTTATTGGGATTGCTTTTGATTACTAGACCACTGAAAAGAAAAAAGACTTTCATAGTTGATCATCACATTGTCCTATTGTACTGTAAGCAATGTATTTCTTGTTCTGATTGTTTTGCTCAATATCAGTTATTGTAAACATTTCCAGGCCTTTCTAAAGTCAGCCTATTCATCATTTTTAATAAAACATTTTTAATAAAAAAATCATTGCTTTCATATAATACAATTTATTCAGTCATTCCCCAATTAATGGGCATCTACTCATTTTCCAATTCTTTGCTACCACAAAAAGAGCTACTATAAATATTTTTTCACATGTGGGTCCTTTCCCCTTCTTTATGATTTCCAGTATTGTCACATTTTATAGTCCTTAGGGCATAGTTCCTGATTGCTCCCCAGAATGGTTGGATGATCTCATAATTCCACCAACAATGGATTAGTGTCCCAGTTTTTACACCTCTCTTGAATGATGCAGCTGGCAACGTAGTCACAAGGATATTATCAATAACTAAAAATTAAATGAGCTGCAAGGATCTATTGAAAATACTGGGTTTCTTGTGCACACACATACCAAGTTCCTTTTTTATAATCACATACTACCTTTATCACCTGTCACCTCTCAGCTCTTGTAACTTTTTAAAAAAATCATTATTATAGCCTTTTGTTTACAAAACATGAGGCACTGATTGTGTCATGAATATCTAACCTGATCTACTGATTCATTTTTCTACTTCTTAGCCAGTATTAGATGTTTTGATGACTACTACTTTATAATATAGTTTTAGGTCTGGTACTGCTAAGCCACCATCTTTTCTATTTTTTTTTTTTTTTTCATTCCCTTGATATTCTTGACCTTTTGTTTTTCCAGATAAATTTTGTTATTTTTTCTAGCTTTAAAAATAAATTTTTTGGCAGTTTGATTGGTATGGCACTAATAAAGTAGACTAATTTAGGCAAAATTGATATTTTTATTATAGAAGCTCAGCCTACCCATGAACAATTGATATTTTTCCAATTGTTTAGATCTAACTTTATGTAATTCTATCTTGGCAGGTAGACACCTCAATTTTTTTGTGTGTGTGTACAATTATTTACATTATTTAAATGGAATTTCTCTTTCTATCTCTTGATATTGTATTATCAGTAATATATAGAATAATATATAGAAATGCTGATGATTTGTGTGGTTTATTTTATAACCTGCAACTTTGTAAAAGTTTTTAATTTCTTTGAATAGGTTTTTGTATGATTTTCTAGGTTTCTCTTAACCATATCATCATCTCATCTTAAAAGAGTGATAGTTTTATCTCCTCATTTCTTTTCAGTTCTTTTTCTTTTATCAACAAAACCAAAAATTTTGATATAATATTGAATAAAACTGGTAATAATGGGCATCCCTGTTTCATCCATCTGTTTTTGGGAATGCATCCAGCTTCTCTCCTTTTTAAAATAATAATTGCTGTTGATTTTAGATAAATACTACTTATTATTTAAATGAAAACTCCTTTTCCCCTTATTTTCTCTAGTCTGTTTAATAGTAATCGATGTTGTGATTTTGTGAAAAGTTTTTTTTTTTTTCTGCATCTATTGAGATTTATCATGTTTTCTGTTGTTTTCATTATTGTTATAGTGGATCATAACAATAATTTTTCTGATATTGAATCAGTTTTGCAATCATGATATAAATCCTACTTCGTTATACTGTATTATCCTGTTGATATATTGATGTAATACCTGTTAATATTTTATTAAAATTTTTTTGCATTTGCATCAATATAAATTGGTCTGTAATTTTCTCTCTCTGTTTTGGATTTTCCTAGTTTAGATATTAGTACCATATTTTTTGTACTTTACCTATTTTCCCAATAGCTTACATAGTATTGGAATTAGCTATTTTTTAAATGTTTGGTAGAGTTCACTTGTAAATATCTTATGGAGTTAATTAATAGCTTGTTCAATTTCTTTTCTAGAAAGGGACTATTTAAGTAATATGTTTTCTCTTCTATTAATCCAGCAAATTTATATTTTCATAAATATCCTTCCACCTGGGTTAGATTATCAGATTTTTTGGTCATACAGTTGAGCAAAATAGCTCCTAGTTATTGATTTAATTTCTTTTTCATTGGTAGTAAGTTTACCATTTTCATTTTTAATGCTGGCAATTTAGTATTTTACTTTCCTTTTTCAAATCAAATTCACCAAAGGTTTACCTATTTTTCTGGTTTTTACATGAAACTAAATCAGTTTTACTAATTAGTTCAATAGTTTTCTTAGTTTTGATTTTCTTAATTTCTCCTTTGAATTTCAGAATTTTTAATTTTATATTTAATTGGAGGTTTTTAATGTGTTCCTTTTCTACTTTTTTTTAGTAGCATGATTAATTCATTGATCTCTTTGCCCATTTTATCCATATAATTATTTAGAAATATAAAATTTCCACTAAACACTGTTTTGGTTACATGTCATAGTTTTGGTATGTTGTTTCATTATTGTCATTCTATAGGATGAAATTATAGATTGTTTCTGTGATTTTTTTGTCTGACTCATTGTTTCAAATTAGATTTTAAAATTTTCAAAGTAAAAATTCTATTTTCCATCACTCTTTATTGAGTATATTTTTTTGCTTCATGGTCTGAAAGGGAAGCATTTATTATTGCTCCCTTTTTGCATTTGATTGCAATGTTTTTATGCCCTAATATATGGTCAGTTTCTCTGTAGATGTCATATAGTGCTGAGAAAGAGCTGTATTCCTCCTTTCCCCTATTCAATTTTCTCATCAGACCCATCATATCTAGGTTTTCTAGGATTCAATTAGCCTCCCTTGTTCCTTTCTTGTTTATTTTGTGGTTAGATTTGTTTGATTCTGAAAGAGAGATCTCTCACTAATATAATTTGCTATTTCTTCTGGGAACTGGTTTAATATTCTCTCTCAGAATTTCAATACTCTATCACTTTGTTCATATGTATTCAATATTGATGCTATTTCATTGTTTATGGTACCCTTTAACAGGATGTAATTTCCTTCTTTCTCTTTTATAATTAGATCTACTTTTTCTTTTGCTTTATCTGAGATTAGAATCACTACCCCTGCTGTTTTTGCATCAGCTGAAGCACAATAAATTCATATCCAGTCTTTTACCTTTCCTCTGCATGTGTCTTTCCTGCATCAAATGTGTTTCTTGTAAACAACATAATGTAGGATTATGTTTTTAATGCACTCTGCTATTTGCTTCCATTTTATGGGGAGTTCATCCCATTCACATTCACATTTATAATTCCTAACTCTATATTTCCCTCCATCCTATTTTCTCCCTTTGCTCTCTCCTTCCATCCTGTGTCTCCTTAGTAGTGTTTTATTTTTTAACCCTCCCAACCCATTATCAGTCCTCCCTTCTATTCCAGGTTCTCCTTTTTCTTTCCTCTTTCTCCTCCTACTTCTTTATAGGATAAGATAAATTTCTGTGCCTAACTGAATTAGTGATTCCCATTTTGAGCCAAAACTGATGAGATCAAACTTCAGATAATGCTCATTCCCTTCCTTTCTTTTCCTATATTGGAATAGGTCTTTTGTGCCTCTTCATGCTATCTACTTTATTCTGTTATATATCTCCTTTGCTTTTCTCCTAATACAGTCCTTTGTTGACCTTTTAATTTATTTTTCTTTGATGTTATGGCATTGGAGTCCATTCACAACCACACTTTCTATCTCTATGATGCCCCTCTCTTTTCCCCCCTGTAACAGATACAATTCTCAAGAGATACACATATCATTTTTCCACCTAGAAATGTAAACAGTTTGAGGGTAGGGCCAAGATGGCAGAGAGTAGACATGGCTTTATGTGACCTCCTCTGACCTTCCCTCAAATCAACAGCAGATTAAGCCTCTAAACTAGTTTTGGAGTGACAGAACCCATAAATATTTGGAGTACATCAAATTTCCAGAAGAAGATACTTTAGAACAATTTCAGGAAAAGTTTATTTCAATCAGGGGGGTGGGGCTGAGGGAGTGGGGTGAGGCTACTGAGCATAGACCTCAATGCCTTGGGGCAAGGAACTGGGGTGGGGAACCAGAACATTGCCACATCTGCACACTAAAGAAGCTATTGTGAGACTCTTAGGCTACTTTGTTCTAGTTGCAAGCTGGTAGTTTAACAGATTTGCTGTGAGACACCCAAAAGCAAATTGTAAGCCACTAAGCTCCAGAAGAATGTGAAACCTGGCTTCAATTATTCAGTACCAGAAGTCAGTCAGAAACACTGGCTTCAGGGAAAACTAAAGTTGCAATTTCCCCTTTGCCTTAAGGGCAGACTTCAATTTTTAAAAAATGAGCAAAAAAGGAAAATAATTCTGACCATAGATAGCTCATATAGAGTGAGAGAAGAACAGAACTCAAACCCTGAGGTTCTTCAAGGCAAATCAGTTCCCAATGAAGCCCCAAAGGGTGATATGAGTTGGTTCCCATTTCACAATGGGAGAGAATGGTAGAAGAATTCAAAAAGTATCTTTTAGAGAGTTAGAAGAAAAATGGGGAAAGGAAATGAGATCTTTGCAAGAGGGTATAGAGAAAGAAAACCAGAAATTATCTGAAGAAAACTTCTTAAAAATAGACATAATGAAATGGGAAAAGTATATAACTCCGTACAAAATATAGATCTGATGAAATGGGAAAAGTCAAATAATACCTTAAAAAATAGATTTGATGAAATAGAAAAAGCATATAACTCCTTACAACATAGATATGAAAAAGAAACCAATTCATTGAAAAACAAAATTTCTAAAATGGGAAAAAATACAATGAAAAAAATAATTCATTTAAAAATCAGGTGGCCAAATACAAAAGGAATCAAAAAAGCTAAGTGAAGAAAATAATTCACTAAAAATTAGAATTGAACCAAAGGAGATGAATGACTCAAGAAATCAAGAATCAGTAAAAAAAAAAGAGAGAGAGAGAGAGAGAGAGAGAGAGAGAGAGAGAGAGAGAGAGAGAGAGAGAGAGAGAAGAAAAGAAAAGAAAAGAAAAGAAAAGAAAAGAAAAGAAAAGAAAAGAAAAGAAAAGAAAAGAAAAGAAAAGAAAAGAAAAGAAAAGAAAAGAAAAGAAAAGAAAAGAAAAGAAAAGAAAAAATAGAAGAAATGTAAAATACCTCATTGGAAAAACTGTCCTGGAAAATAACTCTAGAAGAGGCAATCTAAGGATTATTGGACTTCCTGAAAACCATGATGATAAAAAGAGCCTAGACTTCATCTTTCAGGAAATCATCAAGGAAAACTTCCCTGATGTCCTAGAACCAGAAGGTAAAATAGCTATTCACTGATTACTGCTGAAAGAAACCCCCAAATTAAAACTCTAAGGAATATCATAGCTAAATTTCAAAAATGTAAATAATTTAATCTTTAAATTACACACACACACACACACACACACACACACACACACACACACACACACATATATCTACTCCTATTTACCTTTCTATGCTTTTCTTGAATCCTGTTTTTGAATATTAAATTTTCTTTTTAGCTCCTTTTTTTTTCAATAGAAATGATTGAAAGTCTCTCATTTCATTAAATATCCATCACCTCCCCTGAAAGATGATCCTCTGTCTTTCTGGGTAGCTAATTCTCAGTTATAACTCCAATCCTTCTGGAATATGATATTCCAGACTCTCTGATCCTTTATTGTAAATACTGCCAGATCCTGGGTAATCCTCACTACTGCTCTATGATACTTTAATTGCTTTTGTCTGACATCTGGCAGTATTTTTTTCTTTGAGATTATAATTCTAGAGTTTTGAAAACATAGTTCTTGGGGTTTTTCTTGTGGGATCTCTTTCTGGAGGTGATAAATGAATTCTCCCTCACTATTTCTATAGTATCAAGGCAGTTCTCCTTTATGATCTCTTGAAGAACAAAAAAACTTCAAACTAAAGAAGAGATTTTGAATGTCATTAGACTCCTTTCATGTGGCAAAGTGCTGATTGTATTCCTAGAAATGGTCGTTCTGTAATAACCACAGGATGTCTCTTTCTTAGTCATTACCAGCAATGTTTTCCAGTCTCCTTAATTGACTGATTCTTTACCTGAAAGACAGTCATCTACCCAAGAGTCAGTGTAGCTCCAGAATGGCTGAGGAATGGTTAACATTGTATTTGCAGCCCAATATCTCCAGGACAATTATGAGGAGCAGAACAGAGATTTGTATGCAAACTTCATCAGTCTGATCAAGGCCTTTGATATTGTCAGTTATAATGGCTTGTTGAAGATCATGGGGAAATTTGGCTTCCCAGAGATGTTTATAAGTTATATAATGCCTGTTTTCTGATGGTGTGTTAAAGGGTTTTGAATAAAAATTATGCTTTCTTACTTTCCTAGTCATTAATGAAGTAATATTATGTTTTTGCTCCCAAGCTTTTTGCAGGATTTTTTTCATCAATTTCAGATGTCTTCAACAAGCAAAAAAAAAAATAACAGCAACAACAACATTAAGGTTAGCTACTGCACTGATAACAGATTATTTAACTGAAAAAGGCTACAAGCCAAGACTAAAGTTGAAGGAGAGCTGTATGTGATATTTTTTTGTTTGCAAATGATTGTGCACTCAATGCAGCCTTTGAATCTGAGATGCAACAGAGTATCAATTGATTCTTTGTCACTTGTGCTGATTTTGTCTTGACAATTAATACCAAGAAAACACAGGTTATTTATTAGCCAGCATCACACCACTCATACACAGAACCATTGGTTACAGCAAATGTAGATATTTTGAGTGCTGTGGATAACTTCACTTACCTTGGCATATTTTTCAATGATTTACACAAAGATGATGGGTTGATGCACACATTGCCAGAGCTAGGTCAATATTTGGGAGGTTCTGAAAGAAAGTATAGGAAGAGAAGAAATATTTGGTTGATTACTAAACTGAAGATCTGCAGAGATGTTGTGCTGATCTTATTATTGTGTATGTTTGAAACCTTGGCAATATACCAGAAAATTGAATATCTCCACTTAGTATACATATGGACTAATTTTGTACAACTTGTGGTAGAGATTTCTGAACTTATTTTATTTTGATCAGTTTTACTCATACACCTAGTAAGTCGCCATCAACATTATGATATTATTTGATTATGAAGGATAAAAACACAGAATAAATGCATAAAACTTACCTGAGGTGAGTTCTAGATGCCATTCTTGGAATTTTCTAGCGTAGCCTATAATCAGTATGAATTCACTAAAGATATAAAGAGATATGGTGATATAAATCAGATTTTGTTTTATGAATATCCATTTGGTAGCTGTCAGCTGTTTGGAGAATGAATAAAGAGCATTCACTTTTATCCGGATAATCACTAATTAAGCATATATCTTAAGGTTTAAAAAAAAAAAAAAAGATTAAACTATTCAATCTACCTCAAACTACTAACAGCAATACTTTTTGCAGTAGAAAAAGACACAAAGCAGAAATCCATTGATTGAGGATAAATTAACCTAAATAAATTGTGGGCCTGACTATAATGGAATATAATGAGCCTCAAGAAACAATGAATTTGGAGAATATAGAGAAGCATAGGAAAACTGATGTGAAGTAATACAGTATAGTAAGAAGATTGAGAAATCAAGTAATTAATAAATGAACATTTACTAAGTAGGAAAATAAGATTTTAAAAATGTAAATAAAAAGGACAAAAAACAAAATCAGACACAATAATTAGCCAAGAAATTTGAAACCAGAGGGTTGAAAATGTATCATTCCTATTCTTTGTAGGGTTGTGCTCCTAGTAGTACTGTTACATGATACACTTAGTTAATACTGTTAGATTTGATGGCTATATTATTTATGTAATAGTTGAATGATTTAGTATTTCAATAAGTTACCCTATCCTATTTTAAGTGAAAAGCTAATCAATCTATCAATCATAGGCCTTATTCTAAATGTGAAAATTTATCCATATTAGTTATGTAGCAAAAAAAAAAAAAAAAAAAAAAAAAAGTTTGTATAGGATAAAGAAATTTGGCTATATTTTAGGAATTGTCTACAAATCACCAAGTTAGTTGGGACAAAAATCATTCCAAAAAATTGGAAAGCATGGTTTTGCATTAAACCCGTGGTGAGAACTATCTTTCAGAGAAACAAGGGTCTCAGTTTTTGCCTTAGATAACATTCTTTCCTTCTCTGTCTTTAGACAAACTAAAACTTGAAAGGGAAGAAGGATGTCAGACTTTTCCCATCGATGTTCTATTAGTATCCTTGGTTCAGAAGATAGCAATGTCTGCACTGAGAGGCAAGGACAGACAACATGTATTTATAGTTAAACAAGGAAATGAGCAAAGTATACCATGTGTTAGGGAATCTTCTTGAACATCCCCATGTATAATAGAAATGGACCTCTACCAAGTACTGTTATGAGCCAGCACTCTAAACTTGAAACAAAGGATTCTTACAAGGTACAAAGTCAGTGGAATTGATAGAGACAATAGTTATCTAATTTAGCACGGTTCAGTATGATTGATCTGGTCCTACAAGGAGATGTTATGGGCCAGAACTTAAAACAAGGTACTAAGTGGAATTGAGGAGACAATGGTTAAATCTAGTTTAGCATGGATTTAATCCTACAACAAATAATGGTTTCCTAGTGATATAATGATTAGTTTATATTCAGAATATAAGCAAGAAGCTCTCAGGGCCAGAGGAGACGAGCACTAGAAGCTCTTGGAAGCTGAGACAGATTCATTCCATTGTCCATCTTTATGGTGGCTGGAGGCTGAAGCACAAACCTTTGCAGATTTGGAGAGATTCAGATGGCAGAGAAGGAGGAAGAAGCTCAAGCCCATGGAACCAAGGAGAAAGATAGGACTATAAGAAAGCTAAGCAGGTCCCAGGAAAGGAGACAAGACTTGGAAAGAGACTACAGAGGATTTGGACTTTAACCCCTGGATACTTGTATGGTGATTACCAAACTGAAACGAAAGCTGCCTCTAGAGACCCCCAAGAAAACCCAACAAGAGAAGATTACATGTTAGAAAGAATATTACAAAGTACTATCCTCAAGTTACTACTTTGCCATATGTACACTTTAAGTATATGTTTTAATTGATGGATTTATTATAGATATTTTGGAATGGTTATAGCATATACCACATAGTATTAGCAATTTGTCTCTGTCTCTCTCTTTCTCTTTCTGACTCTCTTTCTGTCTCTCTGTCTCTATCTTTCTCTGTCTCTGTCTTTCTGTCTCAGTTTGTCTGTCTGTCTGTCTCTGTGTCTCTGTTCCATCCTCCCTCTCTTTATTGTTTCTCTGTGTCTCTCTGTTTATTTTTTTTCTTTCTCTTTCTCTCTCTGCTAATTGAACTTAGCTATTTAAATGACTTTAGTTCATGACATTAGAGAATCATGTCCCAATTCCTTCTTCAAGAAAACAATAAGAATGTTTGATATGTAGCCTAGGATAGAGTTCCTCAAAACTTTTATATCTAGTTTTGCTGAACTTTTAAACACATCAATCTTTCTTTTAAAAATCAATTGTTTCGCTCTTCCCTTGAGCCATCCTAGATAATCATTTAAATTGTTAGATATTCTTTTGATCCAGAGAACCCCACAAAATCATGCAAGTCAAGGGGCACAAATCTTTAAATTATCCACTTGAAGAATATCTGTGAAATAGCCCAAACTATCAAGGGCATGTGTTTCCTAAAGGCCACCAAATATTTGAAACATATCATGTTGGAGAAACAATGTGTTCCATTCTGCAGATATAATTGTAGAGTTGACAGGTATGCTCAGGTTAAGGAATAGCATTAGACACAAGATCACTGGCCCAAAAATAGTGCTGAGTTCTTTCTGCATGTAGGTTAAAATATAGAGTAATGTAGAACTGAAGGGTTTGAATATGGACTCTCTTGTCATTGAATATATTTAGAGTAACAAGGTTCCCAGAATATGACAGCTTACTTAAAGGGCTCATGGTCAAATCAATTCATACAAAATTCTCTTTTCCATATTGAGATGATACTTACTAAAAAGGAACGAATTGTTCCCAAATGATAGGATGTTGTACAAAAGAAAAATATATTCCAGAAGAAACTGAAGAAACAAAGGTTATAACCTGGGAGTAAATATGACAGTGCAAATAAAAATGAAATGAAATATAATTTTTTAAATTGCAAGTAGGGATGGCTGTCTGTTGAAGAAATAGAAATATATGTAGAAGAGAAAGTATTTTAAAAACACTTTATAATGATATAACTTAAAATAATTTTTGAAATACATTTAAATTTAAAAATTTTTCTTCTAAACTTGTCAAACACTAACAATCTTTTTTTTTTTTCCAGTCAAGCAGGGAACAAGAATTATTTTCCTTTTTCTTTTTTTATTATAGCTTTTTATATACAAAACATATGCATGAGTAATTTTTCAACATTGACCCTTGCAAAAACTTCTGTTTCAACTGTTCCCCTCCTTCCTTCCACTCTCTCCCCTAGATGGCAGGTAGTCCTATACATGTTAAATATATTAAAGTATATGTTAAATACATATTTATACAATTATCTTGCTACACAAGAAAAATTGGATTTAGAAAGAAGGTAAAAATAACCAGAAAAGAAAGAAAAAAACAAAAAAAACCAAAAAGGCAAGCAAACAATAACAGAAAGAGTGGAAATGCTATGTTGTGGTACATACTCATTTCCTAGTATTCTTTCTCTAGGGGGTATCTGGTTCAAACACTAACAATTATGAACATTTCTATTGACCCCAAAAGAGAAAGAGTTTGAATGAAAATGAAAGTCTCCATTATGTTTATCTTTTCTTTCTTTTTTTTTTTTTTTCCTTTTAGGACTGATTTTTGACAGTTTTTTATTCCATTAATGGTTGATATTTTCCTTTTAAGATTATATTTTTCTTGAAGATAACTTATTTTTTGTTGTAAACATTTACCACTCCATCATAAAATCCAAGATTTTATCTCTTTTATAGCAGTTGCTGCCAAGCATTATGTGATCCTGATTGTTTTTCCTTTTTATTTGCATAATTTCATTTGGCTTCATGCAGTATTTTTTATTTAATATGGAAATTGAATTTTTTAAATATGTATCTTGGAGTTTTGTTATATTTCTTATGTTTGGAAAAAAACATTGGATTCTTTTTATTTTCTAATTTTTAGGAAGTCTGTAATTAGGTAAGATTTTCCACTTTCTATTTGAAAGTAGTTTATTTTAGACAGCTAGGTGGCATTATGAATAGAATGTAGGGTCTGGAATTAGAAAGATCTAAAATAAAATCCAAGCTCAGAGACTAATTAACTATATGACTAAGGGGACAAGTCAATAGCATCTTTCTGCCTCAGTCTTTTCAGCTACAAAATGGTGATAATAATATCACCTATCATGCTGATTTATTGTAAGGATAAAATGAGATAATATTTGTGAAATATTTGCCAACCTTAAAGTATTAGAATTTTTTTTTTGTGATATCCTGTAAGAATGCTACTGTTTCTTTCTTGCTTTTTTTTTCCTTCATAATTGTCATTTAAAAAAATCTTTTATGCTATTTCTTCTGAGTTTTTTTTTCAGTCCTTTTGGTGAAATCCAATTATTCTTATTATAACTTTTTAATTTTTCCTCCCTTGCTTCCTTCTTTCTTCACTTACTCCATTTTCACTCTCTTCCTTCTCTACCTCCCTTCTTTTCTTCTTCTTTCCTTTCCTTTCTTTCCCCTCCATTATTCTTTCCTCTTTCCCCCTTTTCTTTCTGTCTCCTTACTTTTCTCCTTACATTCTCCATTCTGTCTCCTTCTCTCCTTTTTTCCTTCCTTCTTTACTTCCTTACTTTACTTTTTTTCTTTCTCAATTTATATTTGTTACCCTCTAATTTAGCATTTGAGAATGTTTTGACTTATAGAGTTTGATGTCTCATTATGTTTGCTCATATTTTCAGGTTCAGTTTCTGATTTGGGACTTTGTTTAAAGTCTAGGCTCCTTGAATGGAATGCTGAGGCCATGATTTGTTTTGAATTTTATTTCTTGAACTCCTACTTGAATTATTTGTCACTGCTCATGTATTTATGCTTACAGAACTGTCAGTTTTCAGTATCCCAAGTCAGACCATTGACTTCAGTTCTTTCTGTTCAGGGAGCTGCTATAGTCTTGAGTTCCCCTAGCAATTCCCAATCAAGGTGAATCAGCCTGGTCAGAATGCAACTGTTGACTTCTGGCCTATTCATCAGAGCATATCCTGGCTTCTGAGCAAGACTCAAGTTCTACTGCCCATAGGTTTTGGCAATTTTCTTGTTTAGATCAGGGATGAAGAAAGAGCTTACTGATATTTATCTTAGACTGCTTTTTTTTTTTTTTTTATTAACTTTGGTGCCTTATAGATCATTGTTCAAGTTTTCGGGGAGAGGTAGATTTCCCCATACCTTTCATATTGCTATCTTTTCTGGATGTCTCCAAAATACTTCATATAAATCATCTCATTTGAGCCTCCCAACAATCCTGTGAGATAGGTGCCCTCTTTGATATTTTATAAATGAAGAAAATAGGGCTTAGAGAGTTCAAATGACTTTTCTGTTGTTAAAAATCTAGTAAGTGTTAGGGACAGGACTTAATGTAAGCTCCTCACAATTCAAAGATCAACATTCTATCCATTATATAAAGCTGCTTCTCTATGCAATCTGAGAATCATTTTGAGACATCTAACCCAGAAGTAGATGGCTGAAATGCAAAATGCTTTTTTTCTTTTACTGTTTTAATCTATGAAATAGGGAACAAGTTTTCATTTTCTCTTTACTTAAACCTTACATAGTCTTTCACCAAAGAAAGATCTATTGACAATCTAGTTTCTAAACTGTAAATCCATCACTTAGATTGGATTTTTGTATTTTTTAAGGAAAAAAAAGGAGAACAAAAAGTAGTCATCTATTGAATGTTAATGAAATATCTCAGGTTTCGCCCTAGATTTCCCATGTAGAGTATTTCTGCACATCATTTTTGAAAAGGTAATTGGAAAATTAGGTACGTAATCCTAGTTAAACACTGATTCAGTAAAATGTTCAACCAAAAAAAAAATAAACCTTGTCTCTCTGATCAAATAATTTTGTGTGATTATCATGAAAACCTATAATTTGAAAGCTAGGAGCCAAAAGGTTAGGGTTGTGAATATATAGGAGAAAGAATGATATAGCAGCAAAGCACTGAGTGACATGACTAAGGGTCTGGGTTCTGTTGCTTCTTACCTATAAGACCTTGGATTAGTTGCTTCCAACATTTTGGATTTTTTTTTTCCTCATTTACAAAATTAAGTTCTTAATTTTGATGGTTTCATCATTTTAGATAGTTTCTAAACCTTTGAAGTTTAATTCCCTTCTAGATGTGAAATTCAATGGCCCATCCCACAGAAATTAAAGCCCTTTAGAGATCATATGATTTTTAAATGCACTAAAATCTACATGTTGAGGATCTTTAAATAAATGAAATAGGAAAATAGTTTATATAAGGTGTGCTAGAGAATTCAATTCAATTGGACTCATGGTTTTTGCCTTTCAATTTTTGAAGGAATATGAGAAGCCATTTAGTTCAATGGCTCTTAGCTAAGACTCCACAGTGCTCAACAACATAGACTGCCATTTCCCACATGCTAACTTCAGTGAGAAGAATATCACTATTTCCACCAGACAACCTGTTCTACTTTTAAATATCTCTGGATCAGGATATTTTGGCCTATCATAAATCCAAATCTGCTTCCATAAAATTTAATTCACTTATCATTTTTTGAGAAACTATTATGTATTTAATCCCCATAGAGATCCAATAGTATAATATTATGGATAATCTCTTCCCTTGAGAAATTTCCCTCTTGGGAGACAAGAATAACACAAATAAAATGATTTAATGGTATGCTAAAATGCTGAAGTTTTTGTTATAGAAAGCAAGCTTGAGAAGCATCCACAATAGGAAAAGAATAGTGTAAGTTCATGGAATCTGAGGTTAATAGAAGAAGTGATCAACAACTGTAAAGAGATGGAGAGGACAAGAAGAACACCTCTCAGAGAAGAACAAGGAAATCATATGTCCATCTGAGAGTATCATAGTTACCCCTCAAACTTCTATTGTGGGATGCATCTGGTTTTATGTGACTTTAGTGAATTGGAGACCATTATTCCATTGAACTCCCTAAGAGTTTCAAGTAGGATTTAAAGGAATAGATTTCAACATGAGAGCTATCATGGCTTATTGAAGTTCTAGGTTTGGAATCAAAGAACTTAATCCTAGTTCTGTCATTTACTATGTGCATGAATTCGTGCAAGCCACTTATTCCCTTTCTGCTATAGTACCTAAAGAAGTTAAACTGGATGTCTTTTAATGTCCTTTCCAACTCTAGTTCTATGCTTCGATTCATCCTGAGTTAATTAGTTTGTAGCACTTGGAAATTTTGTTTAGAATTAGTAATTAAAATGAATGTATAAAGTGAAAATAATGCTAGTTTAATAACCATAGACCACTAAAGATAGCTTCTTTAAATATGTCTGTGTATGAAGAGCGGAGAAATGAATACTGGTTATTGAGAATATATGATTCTGTTTTTGTTGGATATTAATATTCATCACAGTTTGGTGTCTTTTTGTAATGCCTAATGGTGCATGAAAGCTGGTTTTCTCTCCGATCGTGGGGTCATTATACCTAACATCTATCCTTAGAGACTAATAAATCTCTGAAAATCCAGATAGGATTTCATTTTCTCCCTCTTTCTGCCTTTTTGGGACAATTCCTAAGTAGGACAAGATGGTACCTTCAATAAAAATAAACAGAGCCTACCAAAGCACATACTCTGCAAGTGATCCAATATTGATAATAATGCCTTGACCTAGATATATGAAAGTGCAGCTACCAATTCATTTACAGAATCCAACATAAATTATTTTATTTAGGAATAGAGATATATTTCACTGACCCATGGCCAGTACATGCTTCTATGAACAGTAGCACATTTTTATAAGGCAAAATATTATATGGTAGGGTATGAAATATAAGTGATATAAATACAAATATATATTGATAAAGTTATTTTTAAAAGATGCTTTGAATAGAAGACAAAGGAAAATATTTTATAAGGGAGAAATAAATCTTGGTTTGTGTAATAGGACTGCAAGGCAGAAGAATGTGACAAAGAGAAGAAATAGAGGTACAATTGAGGATTAGGAGCTATATAATAGGAATGGGATTCTTCATGTAGAGGTCAGAGGTGGAAGAAGCATCTTCTTGTGCTCTAAGAAATGATGATAAATTTTGAAAGGTATTATTTGCAGAGAGGTTCCATAGTATTGGTCAAAGGAAGAAAAGACAAATAATGGAGGCAACATGGCAAGAACTTGTATCAAGGTTGGGAAGAGGGAGTAGATAGAACTCCCTCCTGGGGAGGTAAGGAATCTAGAAGAAGTGAACTCAGATTTGACATCAAACACTAGCTGTGTGATTTTATACAAGTAATTTTGATTCTGTATGCCTTAGTAATGGTAGTAGTAGTAATAGTCGTGATGATGGTGAAGGTGGATGAGAAGAAGCTAAAGGAGGAAGAAGAGGAGGAGGAAAAGAAGAAAAAAGAAAAAAGAAGAAATAAGAAGAAGGAGGAGGAGGAAGAGGAGGAGGAGGAGGAGGAGGAGGAGGAGGAGGAGGAGGAGGAGGAGGAGGAAAAAGAAGAAGAAAGATGAGTAGAAGATGTTGCCTGTTTTTAGAGGAAAGCCTCATAATGGCTATCAGACATAATAAATTCTCCTTATTTTTGGTGATACATGTGGGAATGACTTGGTACTAGAAGAAAATTTTTAAAATTGCTAGAGATTATCAAGTTATGACCAAGAAACTGAAAACCTTAGGAAGTGTGAATTGGATTGGACAGAAGAATAGAGTATTGACTTCAATGTTCCTGATTGAAGATAGAGGCTGGAATAGATTAATTAATTGAAGTGGGGGAAAAGTAGTAGTATGTTTTTGATGTATCACAAATTTGTTTATACCTTGAAACAGATGAAATCCAGATGTCAATTTTTGCGAGGAAGTTGAGGATCTAATATTCTAGGTAAATAAATGGAGATAAATAATAAAGAAAATTATGAGCCAAATATTGACTTATTGGGGCTGAGGTAAATGATTTACAGATATATAGAGGAAAATAACTGAAATATGGACAGAATGAAACAAATATTATGGAGGAGAGAAAATTACTTGGTAATGAAAACAGAAGGAGAATCCAAAATTGATTTCTGGGAATTAAGTGTACCATAGCACCTTCTTTTTGACCTATGTGTCAGTGTAAGTGTGAGAAAAACAGTAACTAGTCTTGAAGAAAGTACCAAGAGCTATGGTGTTTCCTAGAAAAATATGGGAAAAACTATGACAAGTGAGAATACATTCAAAAGAATGTAGAGAGAGAACAAGAATTATCAAGTCATGTGTTCTAAGCTGGAAGAGGCTTTAGAAATCATTTAGTTCAACTCTTTAATTTTATTTGTGAAGATAGCAGCAGCACTTCAGCAGCACAACTAGAATTCAAACTCAAGTCCTCTAACTATAAATTTAGTGTCTTCTAATTAACCACAAAGGAGGAGAGGTGCTGAGATTACAGTTAAAATAGAACATATAGTCTGAGATAAAATAGAGCTGAGTTTGCCATGGATATTATTGGGGAGGGATAATAGAAAAAAGAGAAAAAAAAAAGAGCATTCATATAATGCCTACTTCACTGCAGGCACAGTGATAAGAACTTTTTTTTTTTTTTTCTTTTTCAATAGTATTTTATTTTTCCAGATACATGCAAAGATAGTTTTCAACATTTACTTTTGAAAATCTTGTGTTCCCAATTATTTTTCCTTCCTCTCCCATCCCCTCCCTAAGTCAGCAATCTGATATAGGTTAAACATGTGAAATTCTTCTAAACATATTTCCATATTTGTCATGCTGTGCAAGAAAAATCAGATCAAAAGGGGAAAAACAATAGAAAGAAAAAAGAAAAGAAGCAAACAAATAAACACCAACAAAGATAAAAACATTATGCTTTGATCCACATTCAGTCTATAATTCTCTCTCTGTATGAAGATTGTACTTGTACTTTCTATCCTGTCTACTGGAATTGCCTTGAATATCCTCACTCTTGAAAAGAGGCAGGTCCATCACAGTTGATCACCCAATCTTGTGTACAATGTTCTCTTGGTTCTGCTTACTTCATTCAACATTAGTTCGTGTAAGTTTTTCCAAACTTTTCTGAAATCAGCCTGTTCATAATATTCCATTCCATTAACTACCATAACATTCAGTCATTCCCTAGCCAATGAGTATTCATTCAATTTCAATTGACAAGGACTTTTCTTTTACACTTTTTTATTTGGTCTTCATTTGATAATAGTAGTCCCTGTGCTAGCATGATCCTTCACTGCCAAATTCCCCACCTGACCCTGAGTTAATCTCATAGCAGAGTTTCTCAAACCAATGGGGTGTCAGGAGTAGTCAAACCTATTCTAATGAGAAGCCAGCAAGAGGTCATGATGGTTATGGAATCATGGCAGGTAGAGAAGCAAAGGGATGAAAAAAAAGAGCAGACTGGTGAGTTGTTTGGTTATTAGGGCAAAAAACCCAGGTCCTAATGGGCATGGAATCATGCACTTTGGATGTTAGCATTAGAGAAAAAAAATATTCTGACTTTTTTAGGCTAGTTCTGTTCTCATTAAATCAGAAAGTTTTTTTTTTTTTTTTTTGTAAATGATCAGCTTTTTAAGTTGATGGTTTCTGAGAAAAGATTTTGGATTTTTAGAGTAATTCATAAAATATTGAACAATGGACTTTTGACCAGGGACAGAGTACATATAGTCAATATTTACTAAACATTTAATAAGTGCTAGGCATTGTGGTAAATATAGGATACAAATAAGGAAAAGAAAGGCAGTCCTTGTCCTCAAGAAGCTCATAACCTGGAGGGAGTAATAGAAGGGGATGGTGCCAAAAGTTAACCCAGGAGGAGGGACATGATTTTCAAGGGATCAAAATCAATTAGAAGAGCAATAGGCAATGAAACCTTTACTGGGAAGCCCTAAACCTTCTATTAGGGAAAGCCATGGGAGGAGTTTATTGTTCTGCCCCTTCAGCCTTCCAGTCAGAGCATATATGTAATTGAGAGTGATAAGGTGTTAAGTATCTTAGTTTAATAAATCTCCATGATAAAGGGATTTTCAGATAATGAGTTAAACCTGGAACAGGCATGATATTCCTGAGATCTAAATTAAATAGAGTACCTGATGGGAAATATATGACAAAAAATGTTATGTAACATATAACAAGAGAAGATAAAATAAATATTTGCCTAGGGTTTTGTGAATCTGATCAAGAAAGCTTTATGATGAAAATAAAAAGGGAGGCAGAAAACTGACAACATTTCTGCCAAGTTAGATATTACAAAAAAAGCAGCAGGTATCACACCAGAAGAATATCAGCAGAGAAAACCAATAACAAATAACAACAATGATTCCTGAAAAGAGCTATAATTTAGCTCACAGTTTCAGCTATCTTTTAAAGCACATAACTATAATAAAATGGTGAAGAGAAAGGAATTATCAAAAATGAGCCTGAATTTTCAAAGTTAGGTGACTGGGAGATTAGCAATGCTCTCAACAAAAATTGGAAGCTTATGCCCTTTGATTCAGCAGTGTTTTTAGTGGGCTTATATCCCAAAAAGATCTTAAAGGAGGGAGAAGGACCCACAAGTGCAAAAAAATGCTTATGGCAGCCCCTTTTGTAGTTGCAAGAAACTCGAAACTGAGTGGATGTCCATCAAATGGAGAACAGCTGAATAACTTATGGTATATGAATGTTATGGAATATTATTATTGTATAAGAAATGATCAGCAGGATGATTTTAGAGACACCTGGAAAGACTTACATGAATTGATGCTAAGTGAAATGAGCAGAACTAGGAGATCATCTTAGGTGGCAACAATAAGATTATATGATGATTTATTCTGATGGACATGACTCTTTCCAACAATGAGGTCAATTCCAATAATCCTGTGATGAAGAAAGTAATCTACACCCAGGGAGAAGACTGTGGAAACTGGGTGTAGACCAGAACATAGCATTTTTAATCTTTCTGTTGTTGTTTGCTTTTATTTTGTTTTCTTTCTCAGTTTTTTTTTTTCCTTCTTGATTTGATTTTTCTTGTACAGCAAGATAATTATATAAATATATAAACATATATTGGATTTAATGTATATTTTAACATATTTGTGTCACGTATTGGATTACCTGCCATCTAGGGAAGGGGTGAGGGGAAGGAGGGGAAAATTTGGAACACAAGGTTTTGCAAGGATCAATGTTGAAAAATTACCCATACATATGTTTTGTAAATAAAAAAAAAAAGTTTTAATTAAAAAATTGGAAGTTTTAGGGGAAAGACTTTTTAGAGAGCAAGATGGTGATCTTATTTTTGAAAGTATAGAATTTAAGATGTTGATGAGTAATGCAAATAGACGTGTCCTTTAAACTACTGGGGATGAAGGACTGGAATTCAATAGTATAATCAAAACTAGATAAATAAATTAGGGGATAATCTGGAAAGTGCTAATAATTAAATTCCATGGAAACAGGTCAAATCACCAATTGAGAGAATATAAAAAGAGAAGAAATAAGTGTTCAGGACAGGAGTTCAGTATCACCTAAGAACTGGCAGGCAATAAATGGTGAATCAATGAACACACTATTTTCTGTGCCAACTTCAGTCTATGGATCCTCACTTTGGCCAACTTAATTTGATCATAATAATTAAAATGCTTATAATGTCCAATGAAACAAAACTTGGAGTTTTCTGAAGCACTAATTGTATACTTCATTTTATATTATTTTTAGGTAGGTAGCTGATACAGTGGGCAGAACTCTGAGCCTGGAGTCAGGATAGATCTCAGTTTAGATGTGACCTTAGATATTTTTTACCAAATGATTGAGGAGTGAATGAGAGGAAAGGAATTAGAGGCTACAAGTGTAGGCAACCTTTTTTTCCCTCAAAAGTATATGGCTTAGAAAAGAATGAGGATGTCTTGAGTTGAGGATAGGACCCAGGGACATTATCTTTTTAAGATAGATAGATAGATGCTGCAGATATAGATTGATGAGGACACAGAGGACAGGGAAGTAAAATGGTACAACTGAGATTATACAGAAAGTCAGAGGAAAAGTCAGACTTCAAATACAGTCTTGCTTCCCACTGCATTATAATCCTCAAATAAACCTGGGTATCGTAATAAGTGAAACTAAAAGGTGGAAAAATTAAAGGTAAATGAAAAAAATGGCACAAAGTCTCTTCTGAAAGAAACAAATAATGGAATTGGTTTAGATATGTATCTAAAAATAATAGGAAACACAATTTTCAGGGGATATTTGGATATTTTATGTGGTAGCATTTTTAAAGAAGTAACAGGTAATCTTATTTTATATATTAATTTCTCTTGCAGAGGATGATGAGAGAGTAATTCCATGAATAACTTATAATATGCAAATTATATCAACAAATCTAATGCAAAGATAAGAATAGGTAAATGATAGAAAAATATGTTGGAAAGCATGACTTAAGAATAAGAAATAAGTGAATCAAAAGGTAAGAGATGACACAGAAGACTAGTCAGAATGATGATATATCATAAATATTTTCTTCCAGAAGAGAGTTCTGAAAAAATGAACATGGCAAGCACCAATAATAACATGCATAAAATTAGATTGATTACATATTAAATGATAGGAAATAACTATTTACCAATACGAGAGTAATTCCTACATTACATTACATGCAGTTAGAACACCAACTTTTTAATGCATAAATTAAATCACTACTTTCCTTTGACAATGAATAATTATGAACAAAAAAAAATTACCAACTAAGGCAATCTAATGTGACCTATATAAATAAGCTCTTGACATTGAAAATCATTAACTGTAGACCTTGAAATTCCACATATATTTCTTTTGATTCTCTGAAATCAGGTCTTCTAAAATTTCAGCTTTTAGATTGTGCCCAACTTCCTTCTCCTCTAGCACACACTCAATTTGTTATGCCACAGTCTCCTTGAGCTGTTCTACCTCAGTTTCCCTCCCTAGTTTCCCTCATTGTCCTGACTGAGTTTCCATGAATTGTTCTATCTCAGTTTCCTTAACTGTTATGCCTCAATCCCCTAAGTCGTAAAACCCCCCTGGTTCATTAAAACTGAGGACCATTTGCTCTAAGGTTATAAATTGTCAGTGGGAGAGGAGGAGCAGATCAGACTTCCTGACTCCTAGTTCCTTCTGCCCCCAAGAATTTATGACACTGCCCCTCTAAAATATTCCAAAAGATAAGACTATCTCAGATACTTCACTGACATCTTTACTTCTGTTATTTAAACATCCTGACTCTGGCTTTTAGTAAAATTTACAACTTCCCCCCCCCCCCCCCCCCCGCCCACCCTGAAAAGGCTTCTAATTTTCCCGCTCTTTTTCCTTTCCTTTGTCTGAAGAGCTATAAAAGTGTTTATCATTCCCCCATTCATTACCAGATACTTTGAGACGAGAGTCCTGTCCAGTCAATTAAACTTTCCAATTAATAAAATATTTAAAAAAATCTCTAATCTCTATCTTGCCTCAGTTTCTCCAGCATTACAAATAGAGAAAGGATCTCTCCCTTTCACTTTAATATGACATTATCTCTTCAATTATTGACTCAGGGGCTGGAATTCATTCACCTCTCTCTACTTTTAATAGTGCTTTCTTTTGGATTCATTTTGGATGTTGTATCCTGTGCAAAGCTTTCTTTGATCCTAGAAGTAAAACTGTGTGGAATTTCTTTCTCCTCCTTCTCTCCTGATCTATGTCATCTCTACTTATAATCTCTTTACTTCTCTTAGTTATTGATTATACTTAGTCTAGATCCCTAAACTTGATATGCTTTTGATTCTTCTATGGGGTTTTTCTTGTCAGGTATCTATTATGCACAGTCTCAAATATTCTTACTTCTGACATTAACACTAAATCAACCCTATCCTCAAACCCAACTAAGTCATTCTTTGCCTATTATAATATTTCATATAATCACATTTCCATGATGCAAAAATAATTTGGCAAATTAATACATTCAATGATATATTTTGCACAAACACTGATAATCCCCCCCAATAATGTATCTTTTCTACCTTTCTACCCCTGATAAAGCAAAAATGTATATATATATATATATATATATATATATATATATATATATATATATATGTATGTATGTATATATCTCCATTATAAACTCTATGCCATTGTTCATGCTCTTTGTTCTAAATGTTAATTATCATCAGAGTTGGCCCAAAGAGAAAATAATTAACATATTTGGTTTAGAGAAACCTCTCTCACCTCATTAAAAAGTGGGAGAGGAAAAGGGAAAAGGAAAAGAGTAATAAGGGAAGGGTACAAGAAAGGGGAAGGAATTCAAAGGGGGGAGTGAGGGAGCCTAAAGAAGGAGAGCTGCATGATGCAATTGGTGCCCATAAATTTAATACTGGGAAAAGAGGTATGGGGGGGCAAGAAAAAGAAAAGCATAATCTGGGGATAATAAAATGGTAGGAACTACAGAATTAGTAATTTTATCCATAAATGAGAATGTGATGAACTCTCCCATAAAGCAGGCAGATAGCAGACTGCATCAAAAGTCAGAACCCTACAATATGTTGTTTACAGGAAACACATTTACATCAGGGAGATACATACAGAGTAAAGATAAAAGGCCAGAGCAGAATCTATTATGCTTAAGATGAAGTAAAAAAAGCAGGGGTAGCCATACTTATCTCAGATCAAGCAAAAACAAAAATTGATCTAATTAAAAGAGATAAGAAAGGAAACTATATCTTGCTAAAAGGTAGCATAGAAAATGAAGCCATATCAATACTAAACATATATGCACCAAGTGGTATAGCATCTAACTTTCTAAAGGAGAAGTTAAGAGAGTTGTAAGAAGAGACAGCAAAACTTTAATAGTGGGAGATCTCAACCTTGCACTCTCAGAATTAGATAAATCAAACCACAAAACAAATAAGAAAAAAATTAAAGAGGCAAATAGATTATTAGAAAAATTAAGTATGATAAATCTTCAGAGAAAACTGAATGGTGACAGAAAGGAATATATTTTCTTCTCAGCAGTTCATGGAACCTATACAAAAACTGACCATATATTAGGACATAAAGACCTCAAAATTAAATGCAGGAAGGCAGAAATAGTAAATGCTTTCTTTTCAGTCATGATGCAATAAAAAACTACATTCAACAAAAAGTTAGGGATAAATAGACCAAAAAGTAATTGGAAATTAAGCAATCTCATCTTAAAGAATGATTGGTTGAAACAGCAAATTACAGACACTATTAATAATTTCACTTAAGATAATGATAATAATGAGACATCATACCAAAATTTGTGGGATGCAGCCAAAGCTGTAATAAGGGGAAATGTTATATCTTTAGAGGCTTACTTGAATAAAATAGAGAAAGAGAAGATCAATAAATTAGACTTGCAACTTAATAAGCTAGAAAAAGACCAAATTAAAAACCCCCAAATACTAAATTTGAAATTATAAAATTAAAAGGAGAGATTAATAATATTGAAAGTAAAAAAAAAAAACCAAAACTATTGAATTAATAAATAAAATTAGGAGTTTTTTATGAAAAAAAATAAAATAGATAAACCTTTGGTAAATCTGATTAGAAAAAGAAAAGAGGAAAATCAAATTGTTAGTCTTAAAAATGAAAAGGGAGAACCTTCCACCAGTGAAGAGGAAATTAGAGCAATAAGGAGTTACTTTGCCCAACTTTATGCCAATAAATTTGATAACCTAAGTAAAATGGATGACTACCTCCCAAAATATAGGCTTCCCAGATTAACAGAGGAGGAAGTAAATTGCTTAAATAGTCCCATTTCAAAAAAAGAAATAGAACAAGCTATTAATCAACTCCCTAAATTTAAAAAAAAAAATCCCCAGGACCAGATGGATTTACATATGAATTCTACCAAACATTTAAAGAACAATTAGCCCCAATGCTATATAATCTGTTTGAAAAAATAGGGAATGAAGGAGTCCTACCAAATTCCTTTTATGACATAGACATTGTACTGATAGCTAAACCAGGTAGGCTGAAAACAGAGAAAGAAAATTAAATCTCCCTAATGAATATTAATTATTAATTATATAATATTAAAAATCTCCCTAATGAATATTAATGCTAAAACCTTAAATAAGATATTAGCAAAAAGTCTACAGAAAATCATCCCCAGGATAATACACCATGATCAAGGATTTATACCAGGAATGCAGGGCTGGTTCAATATTAGGAAAACTATAATTATAATTATTAATAACCAAATTAACAAAAAAACATATGATCATCTCAATAGATGCAGAAAAAGCATTTGATAAAATTCAACATCCATTCCTATTAAAAACACTTGAGAGTATAGGAATAAATAAACTTTTCCTTAAAATAATCAATAGCATCTATTTAAAACCATCAGTAAGCATCATATGTAATGGGGATAAACTGAAACCATTCACAATAAGATCAGGAGTGAAACAAGGTTGCCCACTCTCACTATTACTATTCAATATTGTATTAGAAATGTTAGCTTTGGCAATGAGATAAAAAAGAGATTAAAGGAATTAGAATAGGTAACGAGGAAACCAAATTATCTTTGCTGATGATATGATGGTATACTTAGAGAACCCGAGAGATTCTGCTAAAAAGGTATTAGAAATAATCCACACCTTTAGCAAAGTTTCAGGATATAAAATAAACACACATAAGTCATCAGCATTCCTATATATCACTAACAAAATCCAAACTCAAGAGATATAAAGAGAAATTCCATTTAAAGTAACTACCAATAGTATAAAATATTTAGGAATCTATCTGCCAAGGGAAAATCAGAAACTATATGAGCAAAACTACAAAAAACTTTCCACACAAATAAAGTCAGATATAACCAATTGGAAAAATATTAAGTGCTCTTGGATAGGGTGAGCAAATAAAATAAAAATGACAATACTACCTAAACTAATCTATTTATTTAGCACTATACCAATTAGACTCCCAAAAAACTATTTTAATGACCTAGAAAAAAATAACAAAATTCATATGGAAAAACAAAAGTTCAAGAATTTCTTTTTTTTTTTTAATTCATTTTTCCAAATTATCCCCTCCCTCCACTCCCTCCGCCCCGATGACAGGTAATCCCATACATTTTACATGTGTTACAATATAACCTAGATACAATATGTGTGTGTAAATACCATTTTCTTGTTGCACATTAATTATTAGCTTCCGAAGGTATAAGTAACCTGGGTAGACAGATAGTAGTGCTAACAATTTACATTCACTTCCCAGTGTTCCTTCTCTGGGTGTAGTTATTTCTGTCCATCATTGATCAACTGGAAGTGAGTTGGATCTTCTTTATGTTGAAGATTTCCACTTCCATCAGAATACATCCTCATACAGTATTGTTGTTGAAGTGTATAGTGATCTTCTGCTCATTTCACTCAGCAACAGTTGATTTAAGTCTCTCCAAGCCTCTCTGTATTCCTCCTGCTGGTCATTTCTTACAGAGCAATAATATTCCATAACCTTCATATACCACAATTTACCCAACCATTCTCCAATTGATGGACATCCATTCAACTTCCAGTTTCTAGCTACAACAAAAAGAGCTGCCACAAACATTTTGGCACATACAGGTCCCTTTCAGCTCTTTAGTATTTCTTTGGGATATAATCCCAATAACAGCACTGCTGGGTCAAAGGGTATGCACAGTTTGATAACTTTTTGGGCATAGTTCCAAATTGCTCTCCAGAATGGCTGGATTCTTTCACAGCTCCACCACCAATGTATTAGTGTCCCAGTTTTCCCACATCCCCTCCAACATTCATCATTATTTGTTCCTGTCATCTTAGCCAATCTGACAGGTGTGTAGTGGTATCTCAGAGTTGTCTTCATTTGCATTTCTCTGATCAGTAGTGATTTGGAACACTCTTTCATATGAGTGGAAATAGTTTCAATTTCATCATCTGAGAATTGTCTGTTAATATCCCTTGACCATTTATCAATAGGAGAATAGTTTGGTTTCCTATAAATCAGGGTCAGTTCTCTATATATTTTGGAAATGAGACCTTTGTCAGAACCTTTACTTTTAAAAATATTTTCCCAATTTGTTACTTCCCTTCTAATCTTGTTTGCATTCGTATTGTTTGCACAGAAACTTTTTAGTTTGATGTAATCAAAATCTTCTATTTTGTGATCAATAATGATCTCTAGTTCTCCTCTGGTCATAAATTCCTTCCTCCTCCACAGGTCTGAGAGGTAGACTATTCTCTGTTCCTCTAATCTATTTATGATCTCATTCTTTATGCCTAAATCATGGACCCATTTTGATCTTATCTTGGTATATGGTATTAAGTGTGGATCCATATCTAATTTCTGCCATACTAATTTCTATTTTCCCAACAGTTTTTTTCCGAATAATTTATTTTTGTCCCTAATGTTGGTATCTTTGGGTTTGTCAAAGATTAGATTGCTATAGATGTACCCTTTTTTGTCTTTGTATCTAATCTGTTCCACTGATCTACAGTTCTGTTTCTTAGCCAGTACCAAATGGTTTTGGTTACTGCTACTATATAATATAGCTTTAGATCAGGTACACTTAGACCACCTTCCTCTGACTTTTTTTTTCATTAGCTCCCTTGCAATTCTCGACGTACAAAAGGTCAAGAATTTCAAGGGAACTAATGAAAAAAAAATCAAATGAAGGTGGCCTAGCTATACCAGATCTAAAATTATATTATAAAGCAGTGGTTACCAAAACCATTTGGTATTTGCTAAGAAACAGACTAGGTGATCAGTGGAATAGGTTAGGTACAAAGGACATAACAGTCAATAACTTTAATAATCTAGTGTTTGACAAACCCAAAGACCCCAGGTTTTGGGATAAGAACTCACTGTTTGACAAAAACTGCTGGGAAAATTGGAAATTAGTATGGCAGAAACTAGGCATTGATCCATGCATAACACTGTACACCAAGATAAGGTCAAAGTGGGTTCATGACTTAGGCATAAAGAATGAGATTATAAATAAATTAGAAGAACATAGGATAGTTTACCTCTCAGACCTGTGAATGAGGAAGGAATTTATGACTAAAGAAGAACTATAAATAATTATTGATCACAAAATAGAAAATTTTGATTATATCAAATTGAAAAATTTTTGTAACAAACAAAACTAATGCAGAAAAGTTTAGAAGGGAAGCAATAAACTGGGCAAATATTTTTACAGTCAAAGGTTCTTATAAAGACCTCATTTCCAAAATATATAGAGAATTGACTCTAATTTATAAGAAATCAAGCCATATTAATAAATAGTCAAAGGAGTGAATAGGCAATTCTCAGTCGAAGAAATTGAAACTATTTCCAGCCATATGAAAAGGTGCTCCAAGTCATTATTAATCAGAAAAATGTAAATTAAGACAACTCTGTTATACTACTACACACCTGTCAGATTGGTTAGAATGACATGGAAAGATAATGTGGAATGTTGGAGGGGATGTGGGAAAACTGGGACACTGATGCATTGTTGGTGGAATTGTGAATACATCCAGCCATTCTGGAGAGCAATCTGGAACTACGCTTAAAACATTATCCAACTGTGCATACCCTTTGATCCAGCAGTGTTACTACTGAGCTTATATTCCAAAGAAATTTTAAAGGGAAAAGGACCTGTATGTGCAAAAATGTTTGTGGCAGCCCTCTTTGTAGTGGTCAGAAACTGGAAACTGAGTGGATGACCATCAATTGGAGAATGGCTAAATAAGTTGTGGTATATGAATATTATGGAATATTATTGTTCTGTAAGAAATGACCAACAGGATGATTTCAGAAAGACCTGGAGAGATTTGCATGAACTGATGCTGAGTGAAATGAGCAGGATAAGGAGATCATTATATACTTCAACAACAATACTACAGGATGATCAATTCTGATGGCTATGGCCCTCTTCAAAAATGTGATGAACCAAATCAGTTCCAATAGAGCAGTAATAAAGTGAACCAACTATACCCAGCAAAAGAACTCTTGGAGATAACTGTGAACCACTACATAGAATTCCCAATCCCTCTATTTTTGTCTGCCTGAATTTTTTATTTCCTTCACAGGTTAATTGTACACTATGTCAAAGTCCGATTTTTTTGTACAGCAAAATAATTCTATGGACATGTACACATATATTGTATTTAATTTATTCTTTAACATATTTACCATGTATTGGTTAACCTGCCATCTGGGGGAGAGGGTGAGGGGAAAGGGGAAAAATTGGAACAAAAAGTTTTGCAATTATCAATGCTGAAAAATTACCCATGCACATTATCTTGAAAATATAAAGCTATAATAAAAAAAAAAAAGAAACCTTTTCTAGAATTCTGGCTTTCAATATTTTCTCCTATTTCTGAAATCTTATATCATTTAAAGCTTTTATCACATAATTTGCCCTTTGTTCTCTACTATCTGGTTTTATTTGTGGTTGCTTCAAGTGTTTACCTCATTTCGCTAACTAGATTCTTCATTCCTTGAAGGCATATATCATGTATTATATTTCTCTTGAATTCTCTACAACATCTAGCATATGACTGTTTAATGGATTTTTTGATTAATTGAATTTTAAATCTCTTTAAGAGAAACCTACAGATTTCTCTAAACTTTTTATTTTAAAATATGTAGATTAAAAATGGCTTGTGGTCACATAAAACACATTTTACATTACTCATAATTCTATGCTTTGAATATTTCATGTCTTTTTGCCCTATTATCTAGTAGTGCTATGAATGGACATTTTGTTACATTGGCTTTAAAACAGATTTTTATTGTAAAATATGATAATCTGTATTTTCAAAAATTTTTATAATTTATGTTAAATGAAATTGTTTTCTTTTGTAACACTATATTTTGGTTTAGTAATGCCTAAATTATTTAATTTATTGATTTAATTTAAATTTAATTATTTATATGTATAGATATATAATAAAAATTAAATTAAATAAAATGTAAAAATAAAAATACAAAATTTAAAATAAATTAATTGAAAATGTTTAAAAACATTATTCTGGGAAGAGGTCCATAGACTGCATCAGTATAGTAAAAATATATATGGCATAAAATTTTTTAAGAATCCCTTTCTTCAAGATAAATTTAATATGACTCTCATTCTGCCCCTTCTTCTATATTTGTTGTAGATGGGTAAAAATCTGTAATCAAAGACAAAAAAGGAAGCAAGTTGTGGACATTGAACAATTAAACTAATGAATAGAAAAGAAAAGAGAATTCATTCTGAGTATGAAAAGTTTTAAAGGAGAAAGGAGAAAAGGCAAAACATCTATCAACATTGGAGATAATTGACTTTTCCCCTATAACTGTTTTATCTGATAGTACAGTAGGCTTATAGACTAGCAGGCAACCTGGTAAGTGGTAAGTTGTAAGTGGTAGGTGGTAAGACTCTGGAGGACTGATTCCACTCACAGATAGAGAAGAAATATTTCATAAAATTTTTTTATTCATTTTTTATGAATACCCAAACCAGATCTCTAGTAAAAAACTTCATTCCAGCCTTCAAGAAGATTTGAATCTGAGCTAATGGATTGTTTCTGATTTTAACTTGCCTACAGAAAAAGAGTTTTAAGTTTCTAAGTCTGGTAGAAACTATGGGCACCTAATCGACAAAGTGGGTGCTAAATTTATTGTGTTTTATACATCTTACTAGAATTTCATACAGATATGTCTTGTTCATGTTACTGAAGATTATTGAAATTCAGCAGAAATGGAAAGACATAGAATTTGAAGGTAGGGCTTCTTTGGAGTATAGACTGCTTTGAGAGAAAATTAAAGTCTATGGACTTCTTAGAAAAATGTTTAAAGTATAAAATCAGATACTTAGAATCACAAAAGGAAAATATATTAAGATACAGTTATAAAATATTTTTAAAGGCTCATAAATATCAAGTTATGAGTTTCTGGGTTAGGGGAAGAGTCAAGTTGAAATGGTTAAATTCACATGAACCATATTGTTAAGTCTAAGTAGAGCAGTTCTATCACCCTCAAAGGAGCCAAACAAAGAAGAAAAAGATAGTCAGTTCTTAAAGAGGCAACAGCAAATAAATCCAAATAGTGGAAAGAAAAGAGCAACATCTAGTGTTGTATACTCTCTCTATATAATCACTGGGCATAATAATGTGATGATTGATTCAGGTTAAATGTGAAGGCTCATCTATGATTAATTTTTAAGTTTGGAGTTTTAATCTGCTTAAGAGATGCCTAATGTTTGTTCCCTTGAAATTCTTAAAGAAAACATAATAATGCTTTAAAAAGGGTTTATGGCCATATAATTGAAACAGGATTAAATTACCCATAAGTGTCATTTTCTTTGAATACCTGTCATATGTTTTTCTCTAATCTTATCTTAACCTTTTTTGAATCCTAATTACTCACAATTTTGAGAAAATCTTCAAGCTAATATCTTTGCTATATGATGCATAATATGATGCTTTTTGGCTTTTCTCTATAATCTGTTTCATTTAGATGATATTATGGTTATTCAAACCCAATATTTTCTTTACATATAACAGATTATGCAGGCATTTAAACTACAGAAAGTTCTTTGATGACAGTTGCATAAACTCTTATTCTTCAGTCATCTTTTCTTGTGCTCTTCTTATCAAATTCAAATCCCTCATTAAGGCTATTATATGGAAGAGGGAGTATAGTACCAATAAGAAGAGGAATGGCAGGTATGGATTTTATTCCTGGCTTTTTCAATAACTGAGTGAATGTGAGAAAACACTTTTTCTTTCTGGACAACACTTTTCTCATCTCAAGTGCCTTAGGTAATTCTTAAGCAATCCTTCTATCTTTAGCAGTCTTCGGCTAATTGGATTTTCCTTTCTTATAACATATATTTGTTTGTTTACAGGAAAGTCACATCAACCCATGTTTTTATATTCAGCATAATACAGAAAATATAATTTTGACCTGTTTGAATATTAATTTGGTTTGCTGATTATTAAGATCAATCCATAGGAGATTATTTTTGTATCTACTATGAGTATTATAGAAGGATAAGGCATAATACCTATTTTAAAGGAAGCTAAATACTGTGAGTAGGGACCAGACTTTAATGGATGCATTAGAAGATGTTAAAAGACAGTTTTATAATTAAGAATTAAATTGTGGTATGTCTAGTGTTTCATCAGAAGAGTAAAATAGAAAAACCAATTAGTGCAATGTGGAAGAATCATGATTGTATTGATGGGATTTAGGCAAATGGAAAAAATAAATAAGGGAATGACACCCCCCAAAAAAGACTTTGAAGCAGAATTAATAGTATAATGAAAGGTAAACATTGTAAGAGTACCTTCCAGGCAGAAGATCATAGCAAAATTATTTTATTTGAATTTATACATTATTTGTTTTTTATCCCTTATCAGATTTTGAAATCACTTTAAATTTTGTTCTGAATAGCAGAGAAGATTCATGTATGTGAAACAAATAAATACAATCCAATATATTAAAAGTTGCTTAGTGATAGTTGATTATGGACTCTTGACTATTATTTCTAGGGTTCTCAAAAATTTTTTTTAAATTAAAACATAGACCCTAAGAAATCTGCCTTGGCAGAAATGTGACTGCAGCTTTATCTAAATACTTTGTCACCACACCCTCAATATTACCAGAAAGCTAATCTTCTTACATCAAGAAAAGTCACAAGGGCAGGTGCAACACAAAAAATACTTGAGTGTGTAAACTATTGATACAATATTCTGTTCTCCTAGCTATCTTCTTTTGAATTGATCACTAGGGGAGGACACAGAAAAAATATCCACAAAAACAAAACAAAACAAACAAACACACAAACAAACAAAAAAAAAAAAACCTTACTGGATGCAGGAAATTGTCATTATCTTTCCACAGTGTGGAATGTATCTTGGATTTTATCATACTATGTTCTTGAGGGAAAAAGCCATCAAAAGGCAACCGTAAGACTAGAGGTGGTTTCACTAATATATATGTATGTATGTATATATATATATATATATATATATATATCTTCTACCCTAGAGAACAATGTGAAATGGCTACCCAGCCATAAAGAATTTGTAGAAGAATTAAATGAGAGAGATTGAAGAAAAACTAAAAAGACCCATTTAAGAAAAATATTATGAAAAAAATTAACAAGAAAAGAAGATAACAGTCTTAAAGAAAAAACATAATTCTGTAAAATAATTAAAATTCAGTAAGGGGCAACCAAAAAATAACAAGACAACATATAAAGAATGAAAAAATAGAAGAGAATCAGAATAACATATTTGAAGAACAGATCAAGAAAATAAAAGAATAATTGGATTACTTAAAAACTGCAATAAAAAAAAAAAGAACCTTGACACAATAATGCAATAAAATAATTAAAGAAAAATTTCCTGGAGTGACCAAATATGAGGAAAAAGTAGAAATAGAAAAGAAAAAAATCCACTGATCACCATTTCAAAGATATCCTATATGGAAAACTCATAGGAATATTACTGTCAAATTTTGAAACCCTCAGATCAAAGAGAAAATTTTACAAAAAACAAACAAAAAACAATTCAAATATGCTGAAGCTACAATTACAATTGTTCAGGATTTATTAGTAGCTACAATAAAAGACTATATATATATATATATATATATATATGTATATATATATGTATATATATATATATATATATATATATATATATATATATATATATATATATATATATATATATATATATATATATATATATATATATATATATATATATATCAGCAATCAAAAAACTAGGCCTGAGCCCAAAAATATCACATCCAGCAAAATTCACTATAATATTGAACTAAAAAATAAGAATATTCAATAAACTTGCAGATTTCCAGGGCTTTGACTCAACTAACAAGAATTTAAAATAAAATTTGATATATGAGAGCCATGAGCGGTAAAGCATCTTCCAAAATCTATAAAGAAAATCAAGGAGGAGGGAATAGAAGAAAGTGGGGATATAGAAGGATGTATAGATTTATGACAATGAGACAAGATGTATAGATTAGATTAATGGGCTAGGGATAAAGGATAAGATGGGTTATAGAAGGATGTGTAGAGTTATGGCAGTGGGACAAGGTGTTTAGATTAATGGAAATGAGATAAAGAAAGTGGGGAAGGTTGGCATAGGATAATGTGAGGCACAGAAGGATATTTAGATTAATGGGAATGGGATAAAAATATAAATATATTTATATTTATTTATTATATAAATTATATTTATATATGTATTTATATAAGTTTATATATATATATATATATATATTATATTTATATAAAGAGGGAAGGAAAAGAGTGGGAGAGAAGACAAGGGAGAGATCCAAGGATGGGCAAGGCAATTTAAGGAGTAGAAGTAAAGCAGAAGAGTTAGCAGGGATAGAAAATACGAGTATAAACAAACACTACAACAATGGGTCAGGAATAGGGTTTATTAGGAAAAAAAACCCAAAATCATAGGGTTAGTAATCATTGATCTCAGACAAAATCAAACAAAAGATTCATTCTATCCTACCACTTCAAAATACCAAGTTGAATGTGAATCATCTTCAAGTACTCCTTATATAAATATAAATGGTAAAGAAAACACTAAACTCTTTGCAGAAAGGCCTGATATCTGCTGATATCTTAAACTGTATGCCTCTGGAATAAATTTTTTTTTTTTTTTTTTTTTTTTTTTTGTCTATAGGCAGCTGATGGCACAGTGGATAATACATTGTTTTTATCAGGAAGCTGTGAATTCAAATCCAATCTCAGTGACTTAGTACTTGTGAGATCATGGACTAGTCAATTTTCTTTTCTTTCTTTCAATTTGCTTATCTGTAAAAATTGGGATAATCACATCTACCCCTCCAGGGATTTTGTGAGGATAAAATGAAATAATATTGCAAAGTGTTTTACAAACATTAAATTGATATTTAAATATACTATTATTAATTAATTTCTTTGTTGCCCCAGTTTTCTCATTTGTAAAATGTATAATGATTCTTTTTTTTTTTTTTCTTACTTTGCAGAGGTGTTATGATAATCAAATGAGATGATAAAACATTTGAAAGCTTTTGAAGGAAACTATAGGATCATTATTAGAGCCAGCTAAATGGTGCAGTGGATAGAATACTGGCCCTGTAGCCAAAAGGACTTAAATTTGAATCCAGCCTCAGACATTTAAACTTACTAGATGTATGATACAGGGCAAGTTACTTAGCCCCAATTACCTCATCAAAAAAGGGGGGGGGAGTATAATTATTATTTTTAGGGATTGATAATTAATTTGTCCACAGCTATTTTTAATATCTCATTTGAAATCCAACCAGAAAAAATATTCTCTATGATTTTTTTAATGGTGCAGTCCTTCTTTTATTATTAACATTTTTAGAAGACAAATCATTCAGTTGCTTTCTGGCAGTAAGTTGCCAACCAGTAATACCTACATTATTTAGTTCATACCCAGAATATTAAAGCTGCATAATTCATCCTATTACATAGAATCCATGACCTGAGGTAAATCATTTATTTCTAAGTCTCTATAGCTTCCTCTTTAAAATAGAGGTAATAGAATAATAGATCATACATCTTATAGTGTTTTTAGAAGATTTAATTAGTTAATCAGTGTAATGCTCTAATCCATTTTTATATCTAAATAGCTTGAGGCCCTTATTTATCTTCAATAAAGGGTCTAAATTGAGCTCATATTTGTAGAGTTCTCTGGAATAATGGAGTGCACAGAAAATATTACATTGCCTTATTACTCAAGAGACATTTTAGGTTGGTGTATACATTTTGATAATCCCACCATTTTCCAGGATGCCAAGGGGGTATAGACAGATCTGTTTTTTAATTGGTTTGGACAGCTGTCTACACAGCTGTATGCTGGTGATTTGTCTTCACACTGTCACATGTCCTAGGACATCTGTTTGAGACGTTTTCTACCTCTGGAGAAGCTAATGAGGTCGTCAGATACAATATCCACTGAGACCTGGTGGGTCCTAGCTAAAATTAAGATAAAAGAAAAAAATATTGGTTCTATATAAATTATAATTTAAAGACATTTAAATTTTTTTTTGGTAAAATATTCTCATTTGGGAGGGGTAGTTAGGAGTTTTATCTTCAGCAACACAGACTGTGTCTTCTTTTTTTCATAGGAAACAATATATTGGCTTCTCACTTAATCACACATTTTGTCCCTTCAATAGCTGTAACATCTGTTTGCTTTCAACAGGGTGGTCACAACACTTTTGCTCTTTCTGGAGACAGATTTCTGTATATACACAGTGTTTCCTTTCCTCATTCACTTAACTGTCTTCATGCTTCTTTGTTCACTGATCCTTTACTTTATTTTTACTCTGTCAAATTCTCTAGGGACCAAATAGCCTTTCGTGAGACTCAATGCACTTTCTCATTCAAGGTCCTCTATTCACATCAAATTTTTCTCATCCTAAATGGTTCAGATTCCAACCATGCATCTTCCTTCAAGATATTCCATTCAATTTTCAACACTTAAAATGACCAGTGACAGTGCTGAGGCTACTCCCTAATACCCTTAAATAAAGTCAGGGAATAACTGTAGGGATACAGGCCACTTTATCCTCAGGCTAATAGATATTCTGTCTTTCTGGAATCTTCTATCTCCAAAAATAATTCGTAAAACAGACAAGTATAGTTATAATTTTGACATGACGTTCAAGTTTAAAATTAGATATATAGTTTAGAAATAGAAGCATATGAAATATAGACTGCAAGGAAGTAGGATTATATTTGTAAGAAAGATAACAAAGTTAGGTGATTCTGTGTAAAGTGTTCACAAAAGTATACCCTAAATATTTAGTTGAATCAAGAAAAAAAAATATCCCTCCACTATTTGTTTTATGTAAAGACAAACTGATTTCATTGATCTAGGGATAAACTTAGTCAGCACTTTTGTTTTTATAAAAATGCAATCCTTTCTTCAGCAAAGAGCATGAGCAAAAATTAAAATGTTAGACTATTCAAGAGGAATTTTGGGGCCTGCAGAACAGATGAGTGAACATCTGTTTTAGTAAAGATGAGGAAATATCTGTAATTACCAAAAAGGATCATGTCAGTAAGACACATAGTAAAATACCAAAAAAGGTAGATAATTTTATGTAAAATGTTTGTAAATATTCTAAAATGGGGCATGGATCCATTTGATTGTTTTTGATTCCCCTTTATTCTTTAACTCAGTTCTATTTTTGTATTCACTGTGGGAAAAGATAGGCTACATAGTGCAAAGTGAGGAGAATAATTATACTCGCTGAACAACAAAGCAGTAATTTATCATGTCATGGTTCCTGCGTCTGAATATTTTAGGAGAAAACTCTGCAACTAAGCCTTGCAAAGAGGAAGGAAAGAAGAAAAGAAGTATGCAAAATCTGGAAATGACATTATGTGACTAGTCACAGGATTTCTATAAAGAAAATTCATACCCTTATAATATTATTTCCTGAAGGCTAACAGGAAAAAAAATAATAATTAAAGTTATACCTTGGAAACACAAGAACACTGATTTGAATGTCACAGGATGCCTCTTTCTATTTCTAAATTCTGCTTTTTATTCAATAACAAAATTGACTCTATTGTATTTTATCTCCAATTATAACATGGAGTGAGTGTTATGTCTGAATCAGGTGTAGGTTTTTAACTATGCCAAAATTTGATTATCTTGGTGCAGGGTAAAGGAGAAATGGTGGGTTGTGCAATGGGTACACCCTTATTCTTGGTTAGACTAATCTTTATATGTATCATTCTAAGAAATTAACACACTGGGCAACTAGAACACCATTTCAGATCTATTGAACAACCTGACATCTCCACTTGGTAGCAGAAAGCCTGGCTAGAAGTTGTAATTCCTCAGGTTTATATACATTGATTTCTTCTGAAAGAGGAGGAAGAGAGAGGATTAAAATTGAAGACCTAGGTCCCAGGTATTACAAGGACAATCACCAGTAAATTAAAATAGCACAATTTGTGGAAATTATAGTGGGTAAACAGAGTATACAAATTCTAAAACTATATTTTGATGGAAGATACATTAAAACAAACAAAAAAAATAACTCTACCCTCTCATATTTAAAGATATCAGACAGATTTCCTTATTCTTAAAGGATGACAACAGAGATAATTACATACTTAGCAGAAAAAAAAATTAAACAATATTCTCAGAAGAGTACACAAGTAGCAAAAAATATTGTAAGAGAACCAAATTAAATTATGGGAAGAAATTATGCCAATTATATTTCAAAATTATATATTCCACAAGTATTTTTGTGGGTATATTTTCTGTGAAGTCTTCCAAGCTTTGATTTACTGAAAAGCAGGCTGCCCAGGTGAGGAAAACCCTGGAAGGATGAAAGTTAACTTGTGTCACTTAGGATTTCCAGAAGCTTCTGGTCTTAGAAGAAAAAGTTTATCTACCTATTTTACTTAAAAATTAGCTATTTAGTGCTTTCCCTGGTTTTCTACCTCTATTCTCTGGATTATGATATCTACGTTCCAACACATTTGATTCCTACATTGCTAATTCTTCTTTTTTTTTATTAACTTCTGTGTTAACTGAAAAGAGTGCAAATTTAAAAATCAGTTATGTCACTTTATGACATTTTTGATCTTATGATTTTAGATAAGCCTTTAATCTTTCCAAGCGTTTGATTTGTTCATATGATTCAAAGGATTATTGGGAAGATCAAATAAAATAATATGTACAAATGTATTTGGAGAATTATAAAGCAACAATGTTGAAATCTGGTAGAAACTAGGTCTGTAAAACCATTCTAAAGATCCCTAAAGATGACTATTAAATTAGAAAACCACAAAATGAACATAATCTATGGTCTTTTTCTTTTGAATATTTTAAAATTGCATTTATTCAGGTTCCTGTCCTATTTAAAAATATTCCTTTTAGGCCACAATGTCCATGTTTAATACCCCTGTTATAAAGGGCTATGAATATGTAAACCATTTTTGCTATTATGTGACTTTCCAGTGATGAAAACAACAAGAGAAGTATCAATGAATTTGTATCTTGATCTAGGTTAACTTGAGCTTCTAGCTTCTGACACTTATTATTTGTGTGACCTAGGGTAATCTTTTTGCCTGAGTTTCTGGAACTGTAAAATGCAAATTATAATAGCAATGACCTACCAGGGTTGTTTTCAGTATCAAATAAGATAAGTACTTACAAGGAAGGAAGGAAAGATTGAATGGTAGAAAGGGTGAAAAAAATAAAATTGGAAGATAAATCATTAAAAAAAATACATAAAATTAGTTTTTCATTTCTTCCATAAAATATGAAAATCATATCAACATGTATAATTGAAAGGACGCACCGATTTTAGGGAAATCGATAAATACAATTTCTTCTTTCCTTGATTTCATTTATCTTTTCTTCTTATTCCCTTCCTTCCTTCCTTCTTTCCTATCTTCTTTTCTTCCTTCCTTCCTTCCTTCCTTCCTTCCTTCCTTCCTTCCTTCCTTCCTTCCTTCCTTCCTTCCTTCCTTCCTTCCCTCCTCTTTTTCCTCTTTCCTTGTATTTCCTTCTTTTTAATTCCCTTTAAAATGATACATCTTTAAATCCTCTCCAAGGGATTTTGTATTTTAGGGAATGGGGATTTACAGTTTAAAGGTGGGAGGAAAGATGTAATGGTGAATCAGACAGGGTAATTACCCAATCTATCATGCTTCAATGATGAGTCTCCCCTTCTAACCCTTAGAGTATCTCTGTAGGAAAGAAATATCACTTGGGTAGGAGCCCAGGGGCAGTAGTAGTATAGTGCACCATACTTAATGAACTGATATATACTCTTTCCTGAAATAAATCTATGAATGTTAAATTGTTTAGTGCTAAAGCATAGTATTTATTTGGCTCAATGGAATCTAACAAAATATAACCATCATGATGGTTCAGCACTAAGCACTTAGTAGGCTCACTGAAGTTTGTTTCATCTCAATGTCAGAAAGACCAGAATATGGAAGCTGACCATTTTACACTATGGTTGTTGCAGTAGTCTTAACCAATGAATTGAAGCTACCCTGCAGTGATAAGATTGATTGCTTGGAGACCAACTTGCAAATAGTCAAAGCATTCAACCATGCAGATAGAACCAATGTTAGACAGCAGGTCAGCCATACTGACACAGCCAGGGGGAGATGAAGGGTTTTAGTGTTTCTATATGAAACATTCCTTTCATATGAAATGATTCATGAAAGAAGGATCAACAACTTCCTGAACAAGAACTTAGATTTATAGAAACACAAAACTGGAAAAGACCTTCTAGATAATCTAATTTAAACCTCTTATTTTCTAGATATGGAAATTAAAGACTTACAGTGTAAAGAATCTTAAATAAAGTCAACAGTTAATGAATGACAGGCAAGACTAGAACTCCATTCAAAGCTCCTTTTACTAAATGAGTATTTTTACCATATCCACCTAATATTTTCTAATCCTGAAGCAATCTATGTAGAGATGGATTTGAATTTGACAACAATATTGACTCATGTTTTTAAACAGCATGGTCATATTTTGGGGGTGAATGTCTAATTCATGTTTACAACTCTCTTACCCAGAGAACACATGCATGGAATCTCTGAAATAGGAATTATGGTACAGAATTTTTCCCAGTACATATATAAGAGACTGACAGATCCAACAATCAAGTCAGAGAACAGATCTCATCATGAAGGTTTAGCATTGTAAATGACTTATTTAGTAGTTTTCAAAACATTATGGCAATACCTCTAATTTGTAGGTAGGAAACAGGTTAAACAAATCACCTATATAATGCATCACATGTTCTTTCATTTTAAATTGTATCCATACAATATTAGAAGTCAATTAGATGGCACATCAGATAGAATACTGGCCTGCAGTCAGGAATCTTCCTGACTTCAAATCTGACCTCAGACACTTATTAATGTGTGACCTATGGCAGGTTCCTTACCCTGATTGCTTCCGTTTTTCATCTGTAAAATGGGCTGAAGAAGGAAATAGAAATCTTCTCAGTATTGTGCAAAGAAAACCCCAAATGATAACATGAAAAGTTGGAGATGATTGAAACAATAACAACAACCATGACCACAACCACAACCACAACAATAACATAATATTAGAATCAGTGCACTAATGGTATCTCTAAAAATAAACTGAATTATCCCAGGAAAGTAAATTTTTGTTTTCTCTCTCCCTAACATGTTAATTCAACAGTGGGGTTCCCACAACACTGATGTAGATAAAGAAATCAAGTGAGTTCACATGTGAACACACACATAGATACACACACACAAACACACACACACACACACACACACACATCCTATTATTCAAATGGTTGTATTTTTGCTTAGTGGTTTCTCATCAATTTCTGGACCCCAAAAACAAAAACGAGTTTCATATGAATAAATCTCATATGAGATTTACTTTAAAATTACTTTCCCTTAAGAAATTATTTTATAGTATTACAGGATCATAGAATCTGAGGGATCATAGAATTCATCTAGCCTGAGATCCATAGACTTGAGAGTCTCTGGATAGTTTTCAGGGTGGGAGTTCTGTTAATTTGGATGTAAAAAAAAAAAAAACAAAAACATTCATCTTCATTTCAAACTTTATTTTCAATAATCTTTGAGTGAAATATAGTGTTTCTTTAAGTTGCTAATGTGGCAATGACATATTCAGAGAAAACGTACATAGACTTCACCAGGCTGCCAGAGGGCCACATCACATACACACACATACACACACACACGCACACACACGTGTATGTGTGTGTGTGTGTGTGTGTGCATGCACAAAATCATTTTATTTTGAAGATGAGAAGGCTGATGTTCAGACAAATTAAGTGTCTAGCCTAAGACCTCACAGGTAGTAAGAAGTATAGCTTGAATATGAAGCCAGGGTCTTTAACTCCAAAGTAACTATTTTCCTCTCTTTATTTTTGAAGGCCTCTTTATTTTTGAAATATTTTGTTTCTTATTTCTCTATATTTACTTTGCTTTTTTACAAAAGAATGCCAATTCCTTAAGGAACTTTATATTTATCTGAATAGCTCCAACAACTTGGAGACAGTAGGTGCTTAATAAATGTTTATTGAATGAATGTAGAATTTTTTTTCCAAATCATACAGTTTTTAAATAACTTGTTTTACATTCTAATAGCATTCAATAAGTGTAACAGCACCTGTATCTTAGTGGCATTAATTTGGCTTGTTACTAAGGAGCCAGACTTAGGGCTCTAAAGAGATTTTAAAAATTTATCTGACTTTCTGAAAAAAAGTTTTCTTCAAAAGCTTTTAGTGTAAGGAATGAAGTGAATAGAAAGAAAAGAAAAGAAAGAAAGAAAGAGAGAGAGAGAGAGAGAGAGAGAGAGAGAGAGAGAGAGAGAGAGAGAGAGAGAGAGAGAGAGAGGGAGGGAGGGAGGGAGGGAGGGAGGGAGGGAGGGAGGGAGAGAGAGAGAGAGAGAGAGAGAGAGAGAGAGAGAGAGAGAGAGAGAGAGAGAGAGAGAGAGAGAGAGAGGGAGGGAGGGAGGGAGGGAGGGAGGGAGAGAGAGAGAGAGAGAGAGAGAGAGAGAGAGAGAGAGAGAGAGAGAGAGAGAGGGAGGGAGGGAGGGAGGGAGGGAGGGAGGGAGGGAGGGAGGGAGGAAGGAAGGAAGGAAGGAAGGAAGGAAGGAAGGAAGGAAGGAAGGAAGGAAGGAAGGAAGAAAAGAAAAGAAAGAAGGAAGGAAGGAAGAAAAATGGAAAGATGAAAAAAGAAAGAAACCAGCAAATCACTTGTAAGTTGTTTGAATAAAATATCATCTTCTCTTTATGGAAATTGGAATGACTTTACCTTTTAGGCCAGCCACTTCTTAACTTCCAAACTTCCCTACTCACCAATTCCTAATGCAGACCATGCTCTTGACAATATTTATGCTCCACTCCACATCACCAAAAGACCTCAATTAAAAATTTACACAGAAAATCAGAAGAGTTGGTGCATTCCTGTAAGATGAATGGACATATTTCTTCCTGATAACTAGTGATATAAACTTGGGAGTTTTAAGAAGTATAAAAAAGATGGATTTTATAGCAATGTTGCTGCCACTGCTTTTATCGAAAGTGTCAGAATGTTCCCGGTGATAATGTCTCACTGAATGGCCTGATAGCTCACCCAGTCTCTATTCCAAAAGCACCTAATAGATATTGCTAGTGCACAGATAAATCTTGTTTTATGGCATGCTTGATCACAAAGAAGAATTAGTTTGTATGTTTTTTCCCCCCAAGGGGCACAAAGATACCTATCTATTGTATTAATCTGGAAAAAACAAAAACAACAACAACAAAAAAAAAAAAACTCCTTTAAGTTGAAGCCCTGAAATTCTGTTGAGCACATGCATAATTCTCAACAAAGTTCTTTTCCTGTCTTTTTGTTGATTTGGCAAAGAATGAGCTTATTGTTCCAAGTGATTTGCCTTCAGAATTTTAGAAACAAGACACATGGTGGGTTTTCTTCCTGAGGAGTGTACTATAAAGGAGAGATATTGATTTTGTTTCATTCAGGTAAAATTGGTTATTTATTTTTACTTATAGCTATTATAAAACAGGACTGAGCTATCATGTTATGATAAAATAAGAATTCTCTTTAATGTTTTCCTTGATATTGAATAGAACCCACTTATATTGGGGTCAAACATATTATATGACTTCATCATATTAATAGTAGGCATTTGGATATGTGGGAAGTTTATGAGTGCACAGCTGAAAATAGCCTGAGGTCTTGTCCTTGGTCTTTGATTAGAAACACCAAAAGGTTTAAAAGCCCCATTTATGATGCAATGAGAAGGTAAGGCAAGATGCGTATGATGCCTCTATAATTATTCTTCACTGATTTCCCTGTCCAAAGTTGGGAATGAATATCTTTAATTTCCTAGAACTGGATCACTTTGGACAATTAGACAAGAATACTAACAAGTCAAACTGCCACAGTACTTTTATGATGTCTTCCCTAAGCTATAATAATTTATATATGGCTTTCTCTGACTCAAGTGTTACACTGGGGGAAGTATCAGAATATAGTAAAATCAAGATAGAGAAAGAATCATGCCAGAATTCCCTCAATATAGAGACAGAGGGATTCTGTGAGGATATGAGGATCCAGAGAGTAAGGCACTGGTCCTAACTTCTTATCCTGTCCTTGTGCTAGTTTTAAAACAACATGATGATAACTCCAAAGAAGAGATATGAGAAAACATCTATGGATTTTACAGATGTGAAAGATTCACCTGTGTGAAATATTACTTACATTTTCAGATTTTTTTCATTCTTATTTATGTTATTGCTTGTTTCATTTTGCTTCTAATCTTGTCTGCATTAGTTTCGTTTGCATAAAAAAAAAAAAAAAACTTTTAACTTAATATAATCAAAATTACCTCCTTTTTGTTCAATGATGAATTCCAATTCTCCCTTGGCCACAAATTCCTTCTTTCTCCACAAATTTGAGAGGGACAATATCCTTTCTTTTTCTTTTTCTAAAATACTTATAATTCTTTAGGTCTAAATCATGAACTCATTTTGATCTTCTCTTGGTATATCGTGTTAGGTGTGGGTCAATGCCTAGTTTCTGCCATACTAGTTTCCAATTTTCCCAGCAGTTTTTGCCAAATAGTGATCTTTTTCCTCCAAAGCTGGGATCTTTGGATTTTCAAACACTAGATTATTATAGTTAGTGCTTATTGTGTCCTGTGAACCTAACCTATTCACTGATTGACTATTTTTTTTTTTTCTTAGCCAGTATCAAATTATTTTGATGACCACTGCTTTGTATATAGTTTTAGGCCTGACATAGATAGGCCACCTTAATTTGCATTTTTTCATTAATTCCCTTGAAATCCTTGACTTTTTGTTCTTCCAAATTAATTATTTTCTAAATCTGTAAAATAATTTCTTAAGAGTTTGATTGGTATGGCACTGAATAAGTAGATTAATTTAGGTAATACTGTTATTTTTATTATATTCCCTTGGCTACCCATGAGTACTTGATATTTTCTAAGTTGATTAGCTTTTACTTTATTTGTGTGGAAAGTGTCTTACAGATTTGTTCATATAGTTCCTGACTTTCCCTTGGTTGATAGATTCCCAAATATTTTATAGTATCAATAATTATTTTAAATGGAATTTCTCTTTGCATGTCTTGGATTTTGTTAGTGAGGTATAAAAATGCTGATAATTTATGTGGATTTATTTTGTATCCTGCAACTTTGCTAAAGTTGTGGATTATTTCTAATAGTTTTTAAGTTCATTCTTTACAGTTTTTTAAGTATACCATCACATCATCTGCAAAGAATGATAATTTGGTTTCCTCATTACCTACTCTAATTCCTTTAATCTATTTTTCTTCTCTTCTTGCTAAAGCTAACATTTATAATACAATATTGCATAGTGATGGTGATAGTAGGCAACCTTGTTTCACCTTCGATCTTATTGGGAATAGTTTTAGTTTGTTCCTATTACATATGAGGCTTGCTGATGGTTTTAAATAGATGATACTGAACTTTTTAGGGAAAGCTCCATTTATTCCTGTGCTCTCCAGTGTTTTTAATAGGAATGGGTATTGAGTTTTACCAAATGCTTTTTCTGCATTTATTAAGACAATCATATGATTTTTGTTAGTTTGGTTATTGATATAGTCAATAATGATAATAGATGTCCTAATATTGAACCACCTCAGCTTCTTGGTATAAATCTTAGTAGGTTATCATATATTGTCCTGGGGATGACTTTCTGTAATCTTTTTGTAATAATTTATTTTAGATTTTTGCATCAATATTCATTAGGGAGATTGGTCTATAATTTTCTTTCTGTTTTCAACCTACCTGGTTTAGGTACCGTGTCTGTACCATAAAAGGAATTTGGTAAGACTCTTTTCTCTATTTTTTAAGTAGGTTGCATAGTATTGTAATTAATTGTTCTTAATTTTTGATAGAATTCACATGTAAATCCATCTGGCTCTGAAGATTTTTTCTTAGGGAATCGATTGATAGTTTACTCTGTTTCTTTTTCTAAAGTGGGACTATTTAAGTGAGTTAATCCCTCTTCTGTTAATCTGGACAATCTATATTTTAGGTGTTCCATTTCATTTAGGTTATGAAATTTATTGACATATAGTTGGTCAAAATAATTCCTAATTATTGTGCTAATTTCCTCTTCATTGGTGGAAAGTCCTCCCTTTTCATTTTCGAGACTAACAATTTGATTTTATTCTTTCTTTTTTCTAATTAAATTAACAAAAATTTTATCCACTTTGCTGTTTTTTTTTTCATAAAACCAACTTAATTTTATTTATTAATTAAATAGTTTTCTTACTTTTGATTTTATTAATCTCCCCTTTTATTTTCAGAATTTCAATTTTGATACTTAATTGGGGGTTAATTTATTCTTTTTCAAGCTTTTTAAATTGCAAGCTCAAATCATTGATATTCTATTTATTTTATGCAGGTAAGCATCTAGAGATATAAAATTTCCCCAAATAATCACTTTGGCTGCATCCCACAAATTTTGATATGTTGTCTTATCATTTTCTTGGACAAAATTATTGATTGTGTCTATGATTTGTTGTTTCTTCCATTCAGTCTTTAGGATAAAATTATTTTGTTTCCAATTATTTTTGGTCTTTTTTTCATGATTTTTTTATTGCATATAATTTTTACTGCATCATGATCTGAGAAAAATGTACTTACTATTTTTGCCTTTCTGCATTTGGTTTTTAGGTTTTTATGTCCTAATACATAGTCAATTTTTGTACAAAAAAAGTTGGTTTCTGCCTTTAAGGCAAAAGGGGCAACAGCTGCTTTAGTTTATCTTGGAGCTGTTCTGACTTCTGCTATTGGGTAAGTGTGGCCTAGTCCTGCTTCTTCCAGGGCTCAGTTGCTCACAATTTGCCTTTTGTATTTGCTTTTAGGTGTCTCACAGCAAATCTGCCGAACCACCAGCTTACAATCAGGATATAGTAGTCTAAGAGCCTCACAATAGATTTCCCTGTGCACAGATGTCATAGGGCTTTCCTTGCTCCAGCTTCTTGCAGACTCCCTGAGCTGCAGTCTGGGCTTAGTAGTTTCTCCTCCTACCCAATTGAAACAAACCTTTTCTAAAGTACCTTTTTGTGGAAATTTGTTGTACTCCAAATATTTGTGGGTTTGGTCACTCCAAATCCAGTTCAGAGGCTTAATCTGCTGTTTTTTTGTGGGATGCTCAGAAGAGGTCTCATAGATATGTATGTGCTCTCCATCACCTTGGTTTCACCCTGCTGCTAATATGTTTGCACATGTGTCCTTTTGTATGATCTCTTTGGGATACTAGCTCAATAGAGACACCGTTTGATAAAAAAATATGCACAATTTTGATATCCCTTTGGGCATAATTCCATATTGCTTTCCAGAATGGTTGGGTCAGTTCACAACTCCAACAACATTAGTTTCCCAATTTTCCCACATCCCCTCCAATATTCATAATTATCTTTTCCTGTTATCTTAGCCAATTTGAAAATTATGTAGTGATACCTCAGAATTGTCTTAAATTTGCACTTCTCTCTTCAGTAGTGATTTAGAACATTTTTTCATATGACTAGAAATGGTTTTAATGTCTTCATCTGAAAATTTCTTTTTTTACATTTCAAGTGTGAAAGACTAAAGAAATAGAAAAAAAGTATGAAAAATGTCACCACTGTTTGAAATCATCAGGAATTTACAGAAGCTGATGTTACTAAGCTAAAGGTTTGAGACTATAGAGTCAAAAAAACAAATATTTTTCTAGGTTTTCCTACTAAAATGGATATTTTTGAAGTAAAATATATTAAACTATTTGTAGATAGTTTAATATAACTTCTGCTACCTAGATAGCTGATAGATATAATAGTTGGCTTCTATATAGGTTTAGATATGCATCTACATATACAAAGTGCTTTGATAAGTTATAAGGACTATAACATTTTCTAGCTATTATTATTATACTACTTAGTTTTTCAAAAAGACCACAAGTACATAGCTCATTTGATCTCACAATAACACTCAAATGTTGTAACTGAAAGTATTAATGGTCCTATTTTACAGATGAGAAATCTGAGACTTTTGAGGACCCAAGTAACTAGAAGAAAATGGTCACACATCTAAGATTAAAAAGTGAGATTGAAATACCAGTCTTTCTTTTGATTGCAAATCTAATATTCTTTAAACTGTGCCTCCTCAAAACTACTGATTTTATGAAAATTAACCTCTTGTCTTGTCTCCAAATTTCACAGCAATTTATCCATTAGGGGCAGTACTAAGTTTTATAACTGATAAATATTATGAGCTCTCACTTGCTCATCTTAGGCACTGTAGGATCTACTCAGTTCTGAACAATATTCATGTATGAATAAGATTTCTATGGTCTCAGAGAATTCTTCCCTTCTTTTTCTCTGTATCTTTTTGTGCATAGAAACAATCTTTTGGTGTGGATATAGACAATTAGAATTGTTCTTAACCTCCACTTCCTGGAGAACTCTTCTGTCTTGTTCTCCCTACTGAATTTCAAGGGAGTTCAGAAAAGACAAAATTATAGATATTTCATTTTTCCTAAAAATAGGGAAAAGAAAACTCCATATAGATAGCCTCTTCCTACCCATGCCAGCTTCTTGGGATTGCTTGTATTCACTGTTGATCTCTGTACCTATTCCTCTCTAGGCACAGATGGGATATTATTCTCAGCATTGGTCATCTACAGAAAAAAAGCTGCCTTAATTGTAATGGTGTTTTTCTCTTTGAAAGGCTTATCAGAAATAAGTTGACTACTCCTGGCTGATCCTGGGCACCACTTGCTCTTGGGCTTTTTTAGCCATATCTTGGTTCTGAGGCTTGCCAGTCACGCCTAAGCAAACCTTCAAACTGAGATTACTCTTTTGTACTCTCCTTTCTTCCTCCTGCTTCTGGTCATGTGACATATCCCTGCTTCATTAACCTCAACAACCTGGAGGAGGTGAGAGCAGAGCAAAGAGGGAATAACAGACTTTCTTGAAATTTGCTTGAGAAAAGAATTGTTCCCCTGACATTTGAGAGAAGGGCAGTGAACCATGGATCAGACTAGTTCATTTTTGTAATAGCAATTGAAATATTGAGAATCTAAATGAAGTGTTAGATAGAGAGCCAAGAAACAAACTTCTACTTTGCATATTTGACAGTGTATTTAGTAGCTAGCTTGCCATTTTTACTTTACAGCTACATCATTTTCCAAGAATTTCTCACATGTGACATGAATGTATCATAAGCCCATAACACAAGTAAATGAATAAGAAAAGCATTTTTCAGAGTTGGGGGAAAATATATATTTTTGGAGAAAATCTACTTCTTCCTTTCATGGCAAAAGACAATGCTGGGGACATAAAATTTGTGTAAATACGTCCTTAATACATGTTAAGGATATTTTTTCTACTTAAAAATTCAGAGTTGAGAAATATTCTATTACATTTAATTCACTTTAATAAGATATATTTAATTAGACAAATGGAAAATGAATGTAGTTAACTTTCATTATAATCATCTGCGCTATGGCATTTACCTCTGTCAAAGTGTCAGTGTTTTCCATAATTGTGTCCCTTAAGTTCTAAGTTTTATTTCTTCCATGAAGCTTGATTTCCCCCAAGTATAAGGCCTGACTTGGTGGGAGCCTGAAACCTTAGTAGTCATCCCCTGCTAACTCTCCAATCAGGTGAGTTTATAGATGCAGATGGGGAATATATCTTTGTTGCTATATTAGGGTAAAGTAAAATTCCTTCAATAAATGTCCGGTGATTTGAAAGTACTTCTTGTATGAATATTGAACCTAAATTGAGTGTTGAGGTAATAGAACCATGTTTATAACACATGCTATTTAGATTATTTGTCCATGACCAAGGATTCATTACAACCATTGCCAATTAACCATAATTAAAGACAAAGTGATAAGGAAAAAATAAAAAAGGCACTCCTTGAAAACTTAACTTAAAGTAACTAAGAATGTAAATATAAGTTCCTTATGGTAGGCACTTTCATTTTTATTTTTATATCTCATAATCGAATAATTTATTAATATTAATTAATAACAATAATAATTGTTTGCATTTGTTTAAATTAAGTGAAATGCCAAATAAGCTTTACAGGGGACAAATCATATGTGTTTTGAGAAGGAAAAATTAGTAATGAGATGATGGGAAAACAATAAAGGAATTAGAACTTCAGCTATATAAGGACAATAGTTAAAGTGAAGTTATAGGTCTTTGCAGATGTAAAGAAATAGAATAAACAAAGACTGAGTTAAGAATAATCAATACTTATTCAGGGTATGCTTCATAGATATTACTGACTGAAATTGTGGGGTTCTGCTAAGAATAGTAAGAGATATAACTTGGAAGGAGATGAAAGAAAATTGCAAATAAAGGAAAATAAACTTTATCTTGCAGCTTTTGGAGAATTACTAAAGATTTTAGAAGAGAGAGATGATGAAATTATGTTTTAGTAATTAATTTAGTGGATTTGTTTTAAAACATGTATTGAAGTCTAGGAGAAGAGATAGGATGACACATAGGAGGTTTTTGCAAAATATTAGATCTAGGCAAATTAATATCTTATTACGGATAATGCAAGGGTAATTGTAAGGATAGATATTAGAAATGTCAGATGCAAGAGATGAAATGAAGGCAAAATTGGCAGAATGTGTTAATTGAAAACATGGGAAGTAAAGAAGAGAAAGGATTTAGTAATTCTAAGATTTTGTATCTGGATGATTAGAAAATTACATTTATTTATTTAAAAATAAAATAAAATGAAATGAAAAATTGCTCCTTGAAATGGGCATGTCAGAATTTGGTTATGGTATTCCTGTAGATTTTCCTTGTAGGATATCTTTCAGGTGGTAATTGATAGATTTTTTTTTTCTATTTCTATTTATTTTCAATTTCTCCTCTTGTTCTAACACTTCACAACAATTTTCTTTAATTATTTCTTACATTATTATACTGTTTCAAGATTCTCTTTTTTATTGTAGATTTCAGGTAGTCAGATTATTCTTATGTTTTCTCTTCTTCACCTGTTCTTCAGATTGATTGTTTTTCTTTTTTTTAATTAATAGTATTTCATTTTTCCAAATACATGTAAATATAGTTTTTAACATTCATTTTTGTAAGACTTTATATGTAAAAATTTTCTCCCTTCCTTTCTTACCTTTCTCCTCCTCAAGACAGATTTTTTTATGAGATCGTTAGCATTATCTTTTTCTTTTTCATTTTTAAAATTTTATTTTGTTATTTCTTGGTCTCATAACTTTGCTGGCTTTCCCTTGCCCAATTTTAATTTTCAAGGAGTTATTTTCTTTAAGATTTTGGATCTTCTATTTCAATTGGTTGACTTTCTTTTCATTAACCTTGTTTTTCTTGTTCTTGTAAAAAAAATATTCAATCTTTCTCATTCAATTTTTAAAATCTTTTAAATCATTTAAAAAAATATTTTAAAAGTTATTTTCTGAATTTTTTTTAGTTAGGTCATCATTTAATGTTAATTTTTAAGGTAAGAGAAGATTTTTTTGGTTCAGTATTCTCTGAAGACAAACCCTAATCTTTTCTATTTCCATAGTGACATTCTCTTTTGACTTCTCATTTCTTAAAAGAAATCATTTATAGCAGCTTGTTATTGAAATCACTAGTTCTGAATTATGGGGGATGGTTCCCCTGACTTCAAGTGCTCCATCAGTTTTCTCCTCTAGTCTGAAGTGAAAAACTAAGGATTCCACCTCCTATAAGTGTCCATAGTCAGTAGCATCTCTGCCCCATTGCTTCTGCACTCACCATACATTTGCTGTTTCTTTTTGCCCAGGCATGTATCTAGGAAGTATAGCTTAGATATCCTCTATCTTCCCCACTCAGGGGTCCTATTCCCTACGCTGTCTGGGAGGCAAAAATTCCTGTGCCTGAAGCTGAGATTCCCTTGCCAAATCAGCTAGCCTCAGTGCTCATCTCTTGCTGTTTAGGTGGAGCTAGCCTAGAGTGTTTCTACTTCATAGGGATTTCAGTCCTGGGATTTTTCTTTGGATCTTCTCTGGTTGCCCCAGGAGGCCTGTTATGGCTGAATCTTGTTTATTTTTTACCACCTTTATATTTGCTCTAAGGTATTATTTTTTCTTGTTTGTAGGGAGAAATTGAAGAACTTGAACTTTTTGACTTACTCTGCCATGTTTCCAGAATCTTTCCCTTTACTGATTATTTCATTTGATCCTCAAAATAACCCTATAAGTACTATTATTATCCATATTTTAGACATTATGAAATTGAGATTGAAAGAAATTAATTTATAAAATACTTATTAAATGCCTAAGACAGAAATGAATTCAGATTTTCCTGATACCAATTCTTCCTTCCTATCAAGAATACCAAATAAATGCCTCCATTTTATTTTCAGATATAAAGCAATGAAGATTTATCCACAAAATATATTGAGCAACTTTTTAGAGCAAATAAAGATGAGAATTAAACAATTTATAACCTCCATAGTCAATAATGGTATATTTCTTCATAGTTGTTGGGCAGTGGGAAAGAAGAAGAGCAATAGAGAAAGCCAAATCCATGATGAACAATGTAGAGTTTGTTATTCAAAGCTGTGAACACAAGAATTTCACAGTTTAAAAAAAAGCAGGCATATGAACGGGCCAAAACTCATTTACAACCTATGACTTGGGGCTTTTACATGGCAAGTGTCATAAAAGATGACACAGCCTATCTTTTCAGTGAAGAGAGGTTTTAGCTATTGGCACGTGAAAAACATTCATCAGAGCCAGAGGCTTTGAGGAGTTCCATTTTCCTGTTCTGTTTATGTGAGGAAGACATGTAGAGAGTAATGTTATTTTTGTTCCATGAAAGTGGACATAATGTACCAGCCAGAAGGGCTCTTTATGGATTTTCTAATATAAGAGGGGATGGATTTTGTTATTAGAATATCAATTTGAAAGTATATACCTTTCAAAATAGACTGCTTAAAACAATGTATTTGTTAGAGTCATGACAATGGTTTCTGCTATCATTTTGTTTGTAGGCTTACAGATATAATTGAAAAAATAGACAAAAAGTTTGTTGTTTTGAAACAACAAATGTTGTTTCATTGAAAATTATTTATTCTTCCCTTGCAAATAGTTTTATAAATCTATTTGATTCACCAACATTCCAGTTGATCTATAAACATTCAGACGCTCTTGCATTTATCAAATCTGTTTTACACTTCATTACAGAGTATTTTATATTAAAAAACTAGAATATGACTACATGGGGTTTTCCAGATCAATTATTTGGAATGAATTGATCACTCAGCTGTGTCAATCATTCACTCAATTTGACTAAGCCAGTTCTTTGATCAAATTGACTTTTATTTTAAATGAATTGTTCATGCATTTACATTAAATTTTTTGTAGGCAAGCTACCGTGCTATGAAATCCTAGGCTGTCATTTTTTTGTTAATCAGTCAACAACTAGTTATTGAGTACCTGCCATGTGCAAGTCATAGTACTAGAACCTATTAATTAACAAGTCTTGCCCATTCTGCTCATTTAATATTTCTCAAATGAACCCTTTACTCTCTATTCTCACTGTAACTCCTTGAGAATAGGTTGCCATTGTGATCCTTTGCTGTCAAGATGATGAGGTGCAGTCATTAGAAAGGATGGAGCAATAATCCTAAGGCCACCTGGCCTTGGGAAAGATGTATTTGGAAGTGATGTATTTCTTCCTTTAGATTATCCTGTCCTGTCTACTCTATATGACCAGGATGCTATGACTACAAATATTGTTGGTTGTCAGATAACAACCTGTTGGTCAGTGATAACAGTTTCAGAAACGAATATGCAACAGTAATAGGGTACCTAAAGTTGATACAGGCTCATAACAAAATTGGGTATGTGTTACTTGACCTAGTGATGTTTCAGGCATAAAAGCTCACCTCTGGAAGTTTCCCCACCCACCCACCCTTGAGCTCTGCCCAGAGAATTATGAATACTAAGCCTACTCAAACTAGACCACTTAACTCTACCTCTAACCCACAAAATTAGCATATCAGTGACATAAAGCACTTGGTCTCTCTAATTTTTCCCTATAAATTTATCTTCTTGTCCCTAGTTCTTTGTTAATTTCTTTTGGAACTTAGCTCGCTTTAATTGACATTATAATTATAGTAAACCTTGTGCTTTGACCCAGAGATGGGTTCAAAATTGCAAATTTTTTTGATATACCTTGCAATGTTGGTCTACATCCCCAACATTTTCTAGGACCTCTTTGAACCCCAACAAAGGATTTTCATAGGAAGTAAACATTTTTTTTTTTTTTTACCAGAAGGAAGGAGAGTGAACTTTCCTCCTAAAAATAACAGCACATAAAAACTGAATTGTGACAAGGGGGGACTCTAAACTCTTTATAAAACTCCTTCAAGGAGAAAGTCTCCTTGAATCCTGGCCTCTGTAAAAGACTCTGCCCTAGAAAAACAGGATAAACAACTTTATTCTGTTATCCTGATAGACTGGCACCACCCCCTTTGATAACACTTACTACTGATTAAGCCTAGAGACATTCATTCAATTCTAAGATTCTCTATTCTAATTCCAGCTCAAGATACACCAAGCCCCCAATAAGAGCAAACCCCAGCTTGTAGCCAAGGCATTAATTATAACATGAGCTAACTTGGGGCTCAGTCCTTGAAGAAGACCTAATATGCCATTCCTGGCATAGCAGCAACCCTCTGCCTGCTGAAATTATGTTCTTTTTCAGTGTTACCCTCTCTTTTTCTTTCTTCCATATTTTCCTAACAAGACTTTATACCCTCTGTTGGGATTTCTCTGCTGGAAACTTTACTTCTCTGTCAGGACCTTGCCACCAAGGAATTTAGTATTTCTATTTATGCATTACAAAAGTTGACTTCCCAATGCCAATAATAAACTTCTTTTACCAGTCTAGCTTTTCTTGTTTGTAAATTCCTTTATGAAGGACTTCTGTACTGCCAGAAGGGGAGTTCCCACAACTCCCTACCTTGTGCCAAATCCTAGGGAGATTTAGGGGGGTCAAACCTCTTCATTTGGTTCCCTGAACCCCAAACCTGCCACTAACCTCATCATTTAATTTCCTGACCACCAGGAATCCTAACCTCTTCATTTGGTTACCTGACCAGGAACCTGAAATCTAGACCTCATCAATTGGACAGGGGAAATCCTGGGATTTTGTAGACTGAGTGGAATATGGAAGTCTGAGGGGTACCAGAAAATGAATCAAAGTGGTATCTTCACTGGATATTTTTATTAAATATCTTTCTCCTGTTATGGGGAAATGTTTTTGTTAAATACTAGATGGACTAAGATAGACTTGTTGCATTACAATATGGAACCTAAAAGCTTCCATGCTCAGCTGACAACAGTGTCTCTGGTTATGTTTTTCAGTTCTTGTCTTTATTCTCTCCTTGTTTTGTCACACCTAGGTTGTCTTCTATCTCTAGCTTTCCTTTTAATGAGGTAGTATAATGGGTAGACTGCTGGGCCTTGAGTCAAAAAGCCCTGAATTCTATTCTGCATGCAGGTATTTTCTAGATATAGAGTTTGGACAAATCACTTAACCTCTCTTTGCCTAAATTTCCTAAACTGCAAAACAGGGATCATAATAGTCACTCCTCATAGGGTTTTTGTGGGCATTAGATGAGTTAATACTGTGAAGTACTTAATTAAGTTCCTGGCCTAGAGTAAGTGCTATATAAATGCTTATTTCTTTCCTCTTCCCTTATGAGAGTTAAAATTCTTACATAACACATCCTTTCTTTTGCTTCTATGGCTTTCTTGATTCTTTCTAAAGGATGTAAGTTACTGAAATTATTGCATTTTACTGGGACATAGCTTTTCTCCAATTTAAAATAAATTCCTTTACATGCAATAGGCACTTAAGTGAATGTGGAGAACGTATGGATGAATATCAATACATCTAACACTGTAAGCTCCTAGAACATGTGAAACAAAAAACAAAACAAACAAGCAAAAAAACTTTGAGCTACAGTGTTCAGGAATAGACATATAAAGTTGGAAAAATGATTTTGCAACCTAGCCATGAAGATAACTGAACATTTATTTAGCAATGTGAGATACTACAATGTGAAAAAATGTTAGAAGACTGTGCATGATTAATTGCTAATGAATGGAACAAATAATGAGTAGCATAGGATTCCAAAATGTCAAAGAAAAAAATATTAAGGGCACAAGCTTGCCAGAAAAACAAAACAAAGCATTAATTCTAATTCTCTTAATCTAAGGATTTTCTGCTTAGGGAGATAAAAGTCCAAACTGACAGAGTCTCCTGGTGCCCTTGGAATCTCTCTAGTAGAAGTGATTTGCAAGTTATGATTTATAGCATTTCCAGACAATACACAAAATTACACAGTCAAATCTGGGCAAGGGTTCAGAATTTAGGTAAAGATCATCTAAGTATTTACCTCATCAAACAAAATAAATAGCCCCTTAACTTTCTGAACTGCCTTGGTGAATCATTTTCCTAATACTATTCATTCCCTCTTCAACCCTTGCTTTTACAATTTTCTTTTAAATGCTGGTCGAAGATGAACTTGAAACACTTATATTTACTGAAGTAATCAAGGATTTCTTCCTTCTCTTCATTTGATAATTACTTTAATATAGCTAAGATATAGGGACTGCTTTTTATATATTTGTCTAAGGCTCTTGATTTTGTTTGGGATCAGCCAAATATTATCAAAAGTATATTTGGACTTTTAAAAATAGATACTTTAAAGAAAATCATTAGACCATTTTTTTTTGAGGAAATGTTTTATAAGTGATAATTAAGTAAAGACTTGATAAAGTTTACCTATCAGATTAGTCCAAAGACTTTAGATTAGGATGCTTTAAAAAATGTTTCTTATTATTTCCAAGGGTGGGGAAGGGTTTTTTTTTTTTCTCCCACAAAAGTGAAATGAGACTGTATTGAAATACTTCTCTCATCTTACTTAACAATGGAATTATTTGGAATAAATATTTATATCTTCTTTTGCTTAAGCACTGAAAATTTTTAGGTGGGCAGAAAGGTAAAGAGAATTTTCAACTTGGTACAATTTATAAAATTTTACAAAATCATGGAATATTTTAAGTGAGAAAGAATTTTGGAGATAATCTATTCTATGTCCCTTATTTGATAGAAAACTAGAAGATACTAAAATTATGTAAGCATTTAGTGACTTTTGGGACTCTAAATCAGCTACATTAACTTCAAGTCCAATGATCTTTCCCCTAATATCAAGGTGAGAACTTATAATAGATAAGAGGAGTAGCCAAATTTTCTCGCAAAGAAAGTTTATGGAGATTCAAAGTAGTGTAAGATGACTAGAGTAGTAGATTGGGGTCTAATTATAGAAGATAAATAATTTCTGGTTAAGAAGTTTGATGTGATCTCACAGATAACAGAAAGGTTTTGGAGCAAGAAAGTGTCATTACGAAACTTGTTCTTGGAGGGACTAATAAAGTGATTTTCATGGGAGTAAAGACTTACAAGAAGGGAAAGCTGTAACAATTGTTCAACAGTGATACAATGAGGATAGAATATTAACTTTGGCATTTTGGTAAATAAGTGCTTATTTCTAATTCTTAAACCTAGCACCAAATAATCAAGGATCCTTCAAGAATGCTTTTTGTGATTAAGTTGCATGATGTTCTTTGACAACCTGATTAGTTATCCATGATTATGAAAAAGTGAAAGGATGGACATGTCCTACAAGTTAAAATGGGCAAATTTCTGTCTCTTCCCCAAGGAGTGTTGACAAGAAAGATGGAATTGAATCTGACCAGCTGAACTTGCTCCAGGAAAGACATGTACTGAATTAAAAACAGAAAGAGAAGGGATCATCATCACTGTAGCTGTGAATGTGACCAGATGGCCAGTCACACATGCTCACACCCAGCTGAGAAATAGTGAAGTATTTTTTTTTCTTCCCAACTATGTTGTGATTTATACAAGATGAAAGCTATAGTAAGCGAAACCCACAGAGGCAGATAGACCACGAACACAACAAAGAAAGCCCCAAAAACAAAGATGAAAAGAGTTCTCAGGGGAAGACACGTATGCCCTAGTAAACAGAATTATAGCATGTTCAAAGGAACCAGAGAGATTCAGACCTTTCAAAATTCCATTTTTGAAACTTGCTATACCAAACTATGTATGTCCATTCACAAATGACTTTAATAATCTTTGACTTGATTTCTTCATCTATGAAATGGAGATATCATAGTTACAGTACCTACCCCATATAGAACAATGTATAAAAATAATTTGAAAATGTCTAAGTACTACTATAAAAATGTCAGTAGCTATTCTGCCTATTATTATAGGAGACAGGTTCCAGTTAGTAAACTGACTTATCCAAGAATCATATGACTAATTAAGAACAGAACAAAAATTAAGGACCTTGGTTCATTGCAACTTTGGTTCTTTCTATGTCTGTTGGCCTATTTTGGTTACTTAATATTTTATATTTTTTATTATATTACTTTTATTAAAATTCCAGATAAACTGGCTTTAGCCTGACTCATGGTAATTCTCTGGTTACATATTGGAACAAAATGAGATACTCACAGGTTTTTTAAAAAACTAACAAAAGAAACCCCAAAGACTATGCTAAAAAGCTACTAGAAATAATTCAAAATTTCAGCAAAGTGGCAGGATACAAAATAAATCCACATAAATCCTCGGCATTTTTATATATCACTAACAAAATGCAACAGCAAGAGATACAAAGAGAAATTCCATTCCAAACAAATGTTGAGAGTATAAAATATTTGGGAATCCATCTACCAAAGAAAAGTCAGGAATTATATGAGAAAAATTACAAAACACTTGCCACAAAAATAAAATCAGATTTAAATAATTGGAAAGACATTCAGTGCTCTTGGATAGGCCGAGCGAATATAATAAAGATGACAATACTCCCCAAACTAATCTATTTATTTAGTGCTATACCAATCAGACTCCCAAGAAACTATTTTAATGACCTAGAAAAAATAACAACAAAATTCATATGGAAGAATAAAAGGTCAAGAATTGCAAGGGAACTAATGAAAAAAAACTCAGAGGAAGGTGGTCTAAGTGTACCTGATCTAAAGCTATATTATATAGCAGCAGTCACCAAAACCATTTGGTATTGGCTAAGAAATAGACTGGTAGATCAGTGGAACAGATTAGATACAAAGGACAAAAAAGGGTACATCTATAGCAATCTAATCTTTGACAAACCCAAAGATTCCAACATTAGGGATAAAAATTCATTATTCGGAAAAAACTGTTGGGAAAACTGGAAATTAGTATGGCAGAAATTAGATATGGATCCACACTTAACACCATATACCAAGATAAGATCAAAATGGGTCCATGATTTAGGCATAAAGAGGGAGATAATAAATAGATTAGAGGAACAGAGGATAATCTACCTCTCAGACTTGTGGAGGAGGAAGGAATTTATGACCAGAGGAGAACTAGAGATCATTATTGATCACAAAATAGAAGATTTTGATTACATCAAACTAAAAAGTTTCTGTACAAATAATACTAATGCAAACAAGGTTAGAAGGGAAGTAACAAATTGGGAAAATATTTTTAAAAACAAAGGTTCTGACAAAGGTCTCATTTCCAAAATATATAGAGAACTGACCATAATTTATAAGAAACCGAACCATTCTCCAATTGATAAATGGTCAAGGGATATGAACAGACAATTCTCAGAGGAAGAAATTGAAACTATATCCACTCACATGAAAGAGTGTTCCAAATCACTACTGATCAGAGAAATGCAAATTAAGACCACTCTGAGATACCACTACACACCTGTCAGATTGGCTAAGATGACAGGAACAAATAATGACAAATGTTGGAGGGGATGTGGGGAAATTGGGACACTAATACATTGCTGGTGGAGTTGTGAAAGAATCCAGCCATTCTGGAGAGCAATCTGGAATTATGCCCAAAAAGTTATCAAACTGTGCATACCCTTTGACCCAGCAGCGCTACTACTGGGATTATATCCCAAAGAAATACTAAAGAGCGGAAAGAAACATATATGTGCCAAAATGTTTGTGGCAGCTCTTTTTGTTGTAGCTAGAAACTGGAAGATGAATGGATGTCCATCAGTTGGAGAATGGTTGGGTAAACTGTGGTATATGAAGGTTATGGAATATTATTGCTCGGTAAGAAATGACCAGCAGGAGGAATATAGAGAGGCCTGGAGAGACTTAAATCAACTGATGCTGAGTGAAATGAGCAGAACCAGAAGATCACTGTACACTTCAACAACAATACTGTATGAGGATGTATTCTGATGGAAGTGGAAATCTTCAACATAAAGAAGATCCAACTCACTTCCAGTTGATCAATGATGGACAGAGGTAGCTACACCCAGAGAAGAAACACTGGGAGGGGAATGAAAATTGTTAGCACTAATATCTGTCTGCCCAGGTTGCATGTACCTTCGGATTCTAATGTTTATTGTGCAACAAGAAAATGATATTCGCACACATGTATTGTACCTAGACTATATTGTAACACATGTAAAATGTATGGTATTGCCTGTCGTCGGGGGGAGGGAATAGAGGGAGGGGGGGTAATTTGGAAAAATGAATACAAGGGATAATATTATAAAATATATATATATATATAATAAAAAAAAAAACTAACAAAAGAATACATATTTAGTCTTAGCAGAAGGATCTTTAAAAGGACAGGCATTGAGGACATTTTTATTCAATTCAGCCCAGGGAAGCTTCTTTGTCTAACATTTATTTCATTTTCCAATAGAATACCCTTGGAACTCATCATAGCTACTTTATACTTAAAGGACTAGAAACATCTATTTATTATGATGCTATCAACAGCTTGAACTTCCAATCCCATGAACCAAGCAAATTTCAAGAATTTAATATTAACTTTAGCATTTGGGCAAATAAACACTTCTAATTCTAAAACAGCACCAAATAATCAAGACTCCTTCATCAATGCTGCATTGTATTCATGACAAGCTATCTCTTATTTAAATAACCTTTAAGGAAAAAGTAAGCTAATGATAACAGCTAGCTTAAAGGTTTGCAAATCACTTTACCTATTATATTTCATTTTACCTTCTTCACCATCCCAGAAGTTAGATACTGTTATTATGCTTATTTTATTGATGGGAAACTGAACCAGAAAGAGATTAAGTGATTTGTCCCAGCATCATACAGCCAGTAAGGATCTGAACTCATGGCTTGTTAACTGTTAGTTCTAAAACTCTACCTACTGCACCTTCAGGCTGCCTTAACTTACATCAGATCAATAATTAGTTTATTGCTACTACTACAGCTGATAACACAAAATATTCATAAGAGAAACTTTCTTTTTTGACAATTACGCTTTCTCAGGTAATACAATAACAGGTTCCTAGAATTGGGCATTATAAAGGCCTTTTCTGACTATCTCATTTCAGAGATGGAAGTAATAGACCATAAAAGGCAAAATTATTTCCTGGTGTCACATAACCACATGTGACATAATGTAACGTGCTCTCCTGGCAGTTACAATTACTAGTCTGTCCTAGACCCACCAGAGTACCTTTGACCACTGTCCTTTGCAGTGTGAGCTCTACCCGGCTCGCCTCCTCTGAGGCCTTCTAAGGTCTCTGGCCACAATCTCTTGAATCTATAGCTTAGTAACCGGTAGCGCACTCAAGAACAACCACGTGTAATCTTAAAAGCCTTTATTATACCTACTCACATAATGCCTTAACTGATGCCCTGACTTGTTGGTTCCCTAGTGAACACCTGGTCAGAAGACCCATGTATTCACTACCAAAACCCTTACCTCTTTCGGCTACCCATCTTGGCTTGGCCACCCAGGCTAGGAGCCAGGGTGAAGAGCACCAGGTTAAAGAGAGCGGTTGCTGCCTGCAGTGGGCTTACATAGGGCCTGTGAGGTCACACACACAGCCAATCAGCGAGAGAGTCACCCATTACGAAACTATCTCAATATGGCCAGGATCCCGCCCAAGGGCAGTCCTAATACTTCTGGGCCTCAATCTCCCGATGCACTGTGTCCGCCCATTTAAAGGGCCCTTACAACATAATGCCTGGCTCATGGCTTGGAAGGAAAGTGCTTTGTAATCTAGAAAATAAGTGCAACACACACACACACACATACACATACTTTGCTAAATATTTATTATTAAGCCCTTAGTTCTAGGCACTGGTAATATAAAAAAAGAGACAAAATTCAATCCCTTTCTTCATAGATCTATATATATATGTATATACAGAGAGAGAGAGAGAGAGAGAGAGAGAGAGAGAGAGAGAGAGAGAGAGAGAGAGAGAGACGGAGAGAGAGAGGTTAAATAGGAAATAACTAACATAGGACATACACTGGAATTAAGAGGGGTCAAGAAAGACTTCCTGTAAGAAGTGGGATTTTGGCTGTGACTTAAAGGACTTCAGGATGTCAGCAGTCAGATGGAGGAAGAAAAACATTCCAAGTATGAGGGATAATCAGAGAGAATTCCCAGAGCTGAGAGAGGGAGTGTTTCATCTGTGGAACCTCTCAGGAGGTCAGTATTACTAGATTTAAGAAAATGTGTCATGGAATACAGTGTAAGAAGATTGGAAATGTTGGAAGGGGATAGATTATGAAGTATCCTGAATATCAAACAGAGCATTTTATATTTGATTCTGGAGACAACAGGAAGTCACTGGAGTTTATTGAGTAGGGAGATGACATGATCTGAATAGAATTTTAGGAGAATCTCTTTAGTGAATGGATAATCAATTGTAGTGGAGATAAACTTAAGATAGACATCTCTACCTAAAGGCTGTTGATATAATCCATGGCATAAGATGATAATATCTTTTCACTAAAGTGGCAACTGTATCAGAAGAGATGAGAGGGCTTATTTAAGAATTGTTGTAAAGGTGATTAGATACATAGATATAGATAGATTTGATGTGGGTTAAGATTCCTTTCTGATTCCCAACCCCCATGAATTCCAGTGGGGGATATTGGGCTTTCCCAGCACCCATGGGATCTGAGCCAACTTGGGCTGTCCCAGCCTGCATTCTAATGATCTGCTCAAGTTTCCCAACCCCTACCCCAAGCACAAACAGCTTCCTCTTTATCTAAAAATTCATTGAATTCTATTCAAATTCTAGCCCTGGCTGAAGCTCAAGTCAGAGGCCAATCTGGGACTCCACCCAGGAGCCTCTTCAGATTACCAAAAGCCCCCCTATTATAAAAGGGACAAAACTGGAGTCAACTCTTTGCAGAAGTTCCAAACATGGCATCCTTACTCCAGCCATGTCAAGAATTTCTGCCCACCAGTGCCAGCCCTGGCTCTGGTGTCTTTCTACCTTTTAACCTTACTTCCAACCCCCACAATAAACCTCTTTTATCAATCTAGGTTTTCAGGTATGTAAATTCCTTTACAAAGGACTCTTGCACCTCTACTAGACCTCATTTAACTCTGTATCTTCGTGCTGAATTCAAAGGGGATGCAGGAGAGCTCTATTTGACTCCCTGTATCCCAAACCCACCACTAGACCTCAATTAAATCTAATTTCATTTAGATACTCCTTATCTAATTCTCATCAGATTTAAATAAATCTGTACACATACATAAATGTATAATATAATATATATGTGTGTTTATAGATGTACATGTATTTATATTTATTTCTCATCTATCAATAAAACATATTCAACTTCTCTGTTTTGTTAACTTTGCATTGTTAAGCTAAATACAAATAAATATATTAAAATTCCTTCTACATGGAAAGCAGAATGTAATGAAAGGAGAACTGGTTTTGAAATCAGAGAGCTTGGGTTTGAATTACAATTCTATGATTATTTGCATGAACTAAACCACAATCAATTAATTTCTCTGGACCTTCATTACCTCATACATAAAAGGAGATTGAAAGCTCATGGCAGTGCAAAATAAGGAGTATGATGGATTTGGCTCAACATTGTCATTTGCTTACCAATGACCTAAAATGGTCAAGAACTCCCTTCTTTCCAAGGTTACCCATCAGCTCACTTTTAGATAGCTTCAACTGATTTTCTTCACATTATGACAAAATCTTTATTCTAGATGACTTTTGCCCTTTGATTAGGTCCTCTGCAGCTGTTAAGTGAATCCTTATAGAAGACATTTACAATAATTATCAGATCAGCATCTTCAAGTCATTCTTACCAACTAGGAATTGGAGCCTAGTAGACAAGGAATAAGGTTCAGAAGATCATCAGCAGAAACTTATGGCTGCCTAGTCTGGTATTTCTCCAGAATCAGAGGAAATTCTGATGCTCAGGCCTCTTGACCTATATAAGGCAGGGCATGACCTAAGATCAGAGCAAGAGAGCAGTATAGATGGCACCCAGGGTGGTTAGGGCTACTACTAGAGACAGCTGCCATAGTCTATATAATGGCATATCTCTTTCCTGATAGCCACAGATATCTCCTCTTTAAGGAGTGGCTCGTGTTTCTATCCTTTGAAATAAAATTAAGGAAAATGTACAAACAGTTTTTATTTGAACATCATTGCCTTTTGGAGACCTGGTTAATATCTGAAATTTGCAATATATTATAGAGAGAGATACTGCCCTGATCCTAGAAACCTGGATCCCAGCAAAATAATTTTGTGATTATGGCACAATGGGTGAAAGATGAAGCAACTGAGGAAACAAAGGTTTTCAAGCAATGTATGTCAGTTACCCAACAAATTGAGACTAGTCACCTTCTCCACCTTCACTGGATCTCATATACAGGAAGAGACATGTTTTTAAAAATGAAAAACAATTAAAAAGAAACAATTAGCCAGGATATAAAAGCAGCTAACTTAATATCTAATTGAGGAAAAGATTATGATCTTTTCAAGTAGCAGTAAACAGGTACAATCAGAAAAGGAGTTTTCTGATTCCCCACCCAAGTATCTGTATACAATCAAAGGAACATGGAAAAAATAACTGATAGATCAGTATGGGCTCTCTATCCAAAGACATGTATAATTTTGTGAAACTTCTTGCATCAGTCTTAGGATCTGACTGGGTTTCTTCTTCTACTTAGCACAATTTAGGCCTTTAGTTAAAGGTCTCAAAGTAGTATGAAGTGATCCAGTTTGTTAGCTATGCAGTGCTAGGCTCAAAAATTGTTTTTGAGTTCTCTTACAATTCCTACAATTGAATAAAATTTTCTCACAGGATAGAAATTGTACTAGCTCATTAATTGGATAGAATAGGAACTAAGCTAGCTCCAGAATTAAGTTACAACAAACATTCAGTGTGATTCAATTAATTTCCATCACCATTTACTGCTCAATTCTCTAGATAGTGGCTGATAAAATATTTGGGAGAAAGAGGGCATTTCAGAATGCCTTATATCTCACTAATTTTGGACTAGAAATTTCTAATTTTACTCAAATAAAATTATAATAACCTTTTAGCAAACACAGTTTAATCTGCTTAGAACCAATCCATGAGCAGCTCTAGGAAACCTGCTTCTGGACTTATGAAATGGTGTATTAAGGAGAGCCTTGCCTTCCATGTCACATTAAGCACATGTACTCTTAACTGTTTCTTGTCTGCTTCTTATGATAAAGAAAAATCTTTAAGTTGTTTACTGAAACAATAGGCTGCAGAAGAACTCAACTTCTCTTTCCCTGGTACCATTTGGTAAGCCTTGGTGAAGATATTGATAGCAAGATTGTTAGTAGTGACCTCTCTGCTGTCTTGTTTACACACATGATATTCTCCATGATGTTGAAGGCCAAAAGTATTCAAGGACACCACTAAAATCCTAAGCTGGAGAAGGAGCCAGGTTTAGGGAATTGATTTACCTGTGCAAGTGGGAATTGTGATAAATGCCCAGATCTCATATGTATTACAAAGGGAAATAGAAGTGTGTCAAGGCTTCACTTCATTTTATTTTGTACTGTGTCAACTACTGTGTGTATAATTGATGGAGTCTTTGAACTTTTCTTTTAAAAGCATTTGAACAAGGAAGAATTTCTTTTTACTTTGGAGGAAAAGAAATGTAACAACCCAGGAAACAAGTAGTTAAATGTTCCAGTCCCCTCAGAAGCATGAGCTGAAGAAGAGGCAAAGAATAGCCAACTGTCAGCATCACAAGTAACTTAAGACAGCATTGAAGAAATGATCTGCAGTAATTGTGCCTCCAGTGTCAGCTAGGATTTGATCAGTTCCTAGGACAAAGAAAATCCAGGGATATTGTGCAGGGATGAAATGAACTAAGACATAAGAAATCGAAATGGTCAATAAACTGAATAAGGCAAAGTCTTTTTTTTTTATTTTTTTTTTATTTTTAGTGGAGTTAACTCTGACATTAATACACTATTGTAACAAGGAACAAGAAGGAATTGGTGCTGAGACACTTTCTTCCCAGACATTCTTCAAATTCTTCTACCTCAGCCAGCCCAGCAAATACTTACCTCCTGTTAATTCCCACTTAACTGGAATTTTATGTCTTATAAATCTGCTCCCCTTTGAACATTGTTTTATGTGTTTTTTCTTCCATATATGTTAATTTTGTGTTTTGGCTGTCAATTATTTCCACAAGAAGTAGAGACGATGTTTGCTTTTTTTTTTTGTATTTTTACCTTCTTTTCTTCACCTCCTACTCCTCAATCCCTTTTAGTTTGGTTTCTAATACTTCCACTCAACTGAACTGTTGTTACCACAAATCTTGTTACCATCAAATCCAGTGATCTTTTCTCATTTACCATCCTCTATAAATCATAAAATTATTGAATACATCCTTCTAATGGACATTTTCCTTACTTGACTTGTAAAACATTCTTTTGCTTGGGTTTCTTATAAGTACTGGTGGGCTCAATTTTTATGTAGAAGCAAATAATCTCCAAACTAGTAATCTTTGACTTTTTGCTTTCATTTTCCCATCTAATTAGTTATCAAATCTTGTTCCCTCTCTTTTTTTAAACCTCTACATGAGCACTTGCTTATATCTTATTTTCAATAATCAGGTAACTTCCAGCCTAGTCAGAACCTCATTATCTTTTCCTTGTATAACTGCAATAATTTACTTATTGGTTTCCTTGACTCATTCATGTCTCTAACTCTCAGACTGTGCCACTTCTTTGCTTAATAAACTACAGTGACTCTCAATTGTCTCTGGAATCAAATATTATTTCACATTTATGTCATCCATTTTAATTTCTTTGTTGTAAATTCTATAATGGTATATTATAGCATAGTAGATAGACAGCTGTGACTTAGAAAAACCTGAATTTTAATTTCTGCCTCTGATGTATATTGTGGTTTCAAATTCAAAACTGAATTGGGGCCACTAACCCATTAGTGAAGAATACTGCAGGTCACATATTGACTTAAAAAACATGTAAAAGCATTACTTATATTCTATTGCATTTTTATTTGTCTTGTTGAATATTTCCCAATTAATTTTAATCTGGTTCAGGAATCACTCAGGAGTATTTTGGGTAGCAATATTGGCTATGAGGCATATATTTGACACCTTTGTATTTGACTATTGAAATAATAATATATATCGAATTGTCCAGTAAAGAATGAGAAATGGAGAACAAGAAGTCAGGTAATTAAAGTTTGATTGGGTGTCAATGTAAAAATGGTTATGAAGGTCAAAAACTCCCAGAGATTAGATCAGTTAAACTGTAATATGCATGGATTCTAGTAGCTGGAGTAAAAAAATTCAAACCATGCTACTTTGGTTTGCACTATACAAATAAAATTGGAGGCTCTAGGAGTATCTCTCTTCCTATATAAATAAATGTGAATGGGGAATATGGAGGATGCATGCTTAAAGTAACATTGATGGAAGGTTAACAAATTACTATTAAAAAGAAAAAAAAACAACAACTTAGCTACATCACCATTTTACACTTCCTTTAATTATTTTATTTATAATAATATAAGACAGAAATCAATGTTTTCAAATTTGCTTTATTCTAAACAACAACTTAGCTACATCACCATTTTACACTTCCTTTAATTATTTTATTTATAATAATATAAAACAGAAATCAATGTTTTCAAATTTGCTTTATTGAGGAAGCCTCTTCATTCTACCTCACTATTATTCTCTCACTTACTTCCTTTTTTGTTCAAAATGCTGATTCTATTACAGCTTTTCAGTTTCTGGACCTTAGATAATTTCTATTCCTTAATCACCTAGAAAAAGGGACTATTTCAAGGAGGTGCTATTAGTGACTTACTATGCTACAAGATGTAGAAATATTAAGAAAATAAAGGATAAGAAAAACAACAATGTATTTAGTTATTACAAGACCATTTTTTTCTCTAACATTTATTCATCCATTCATTCATTCATTCATTCATTCATTCATTTTTTCTTTTTAAACTCAGCTAAAAATTTCTATTAATTCCCATTAATAAATATGTTGAGGTGTATTTAATTATAGGCTATTCAATAGTAGAGATTTTCTTTTGCATGAAGACAACTCATTTGAGAAGCTAATTAAAAAAACAGCCATTACTAATTTTTAAGCAAGTTCTTATTGCTAATCTGAATATGAAGCTCTAACATTTTCTAGAATATGAAAGTCATCATATTTTTGTTTTGGCATCTTGAAAAAATTCTTAAAGAAAATATTAAGTTAACCTTGAATAGCAATTAGTGATTTTATTGTCTATAGACTAAACTACCTATTAGTGCTCTGCATAAGGCCAGAGCAATACTAAATGACAGAGTATATATCATCTAATATAGAAAAAAATATATATTACTGATACTGAGTCAGCTTTTTGCACTTAGTACAGTTCATTTAAGACAGAATTCAGAAAAAATACTTTCCCTCTCTTATTCTCCCAGGATCTTGCTTGGAACCACTGAATGTTTGATAAGCAGCATATCAAAGTTATTTTCCCTCATTTTATTTTAATTCTCAAGATATAAAATACTTCCCATTTTCTTGCGAGTTAGATGATGGTTAGTAGAGTACAGAGTGAGATTGAAGGCAAATGTGCTGATTTGCTTTGCTTGACTATAATATTTGTTACCAGAGAGAGCATCTGATTGAATCAGGGGAATAATGGTAAAAATAGTATTAACAAAACATTTCAAAATTTACAGAAGAAAATAAAATAGTTCAGAAGTTACACAAATAGAGAAAATTTGATATTAGTTTGTCAAATATATGCATGTAGGTGTGTATGTGAATGAGATGAGGTGAGATCTTTCAAGACAGTTGTGAAAATCGAGTAAGGCTTCATCTACTTCAGAGTTTGAATAGGCCTGAAGGACTTTGAGCATTGATCCTAAGTCCCCTTCCTGCTATCCTCCCATGACATCATTTTCTCCCTATTTCAGTCAAATATGGGCAACTATGTACTTATTGGTCAAGTTCAATTTCTTGGGTAGTTTCCACATTTAGAATGTGATACCCTTAGCCAATGAGGATGAGGGTCAGTGGTGGGAGGGGGTATTTGCATTAGGGATTAAAGTGTTAACCCTTGACAGGAGGTGTTTCCTCCCTTTGATTTCATGCTCCACTGGGGGAGGCCCTTTTCCCTAGAATGTATAATAAACGTTGCTTTGCTTCTAGAGGTCTCTCCAGCTTTTTTTTTTTATTAAATGGTGACCCCTCACCATTTCTGAACCACACATATGTATATGTATATACACTCATATATAATATATATATGTATATATACATATATCTAAATAAACACAAATACCTATACAGACATTTCTACATAAATATACATATGTATATATAAATAGAAATTGAGTTTTTATTTGATCTTATTTCCTGTTCTTTGTAAATTGAAGTATTTTGGTTTGTTGATTATTATCAAATGCTTAATAAGAAAAATTTTTTAAAGTTACGTTAGGGCTAACAATTAGGAAGAAGAGTCATTTAGTTCCTTGGTATGTAGGAACCATAAAATTGGTTGTTATCTTTAGTATTCCCAACCTCCCCTTTCTGTTTCTTGTTTCTCTCCAGTTTTCACACATATTCAGGGTTCTCACTTCCCTTACAACTCAATACCAACTCTCAAAGTCATTTTTATCATTAAGCTAATATTATTTAAATTGTGACCCTATGGCAGTAGCAAAGGGTGGGATAGTTACAGAATCATAAGACAATCAATTAATAGCTGGAAGGGACTTGAAAGGCCATCTAGTGCAATGCCCTTTATTTTAATTACTTTACAGAAAAGGAATTTGAGTGTCAGGGAGATTTAACATTCTGGGGTCATACAATTTGTATCAGAGACAGAATTTGAATCCAGATATTTTCCTTACTTCATTTACAGTCTTAACAGGAATTAATGTTAGAGGTGGGAATTCAACATTGTAGTTTCAAGCATCATCCTTTAGATTGGGATATGCTTATGCAGGGGAAGCTTCAGAGATTTTCAGGATAATCACAAGCCTTGAAAACATTGTGCTTCAGAGATTTTCCTGAATCTAAAGGATGGTATTGTGCTGAATATATCACCAATTTTAATACTAAAGATAATATGAATTTCCAATCAGTTAGGATCTCAAGAACTAATAATTTGTGTGACACTTTGTTTTTGATCCAAGAAAAATTATGAAACCTTTGACTAAGGAAACGATTTTGTCAGGATGGACATAAGAATGAAATTATCATTAGGCTGTGTTAGCTTTAAAACATTATATATAATCTAATCCATAGAAAAATATATTTTGAGAGGAAGACTATGAAAAGGCATTTGCTTTGCAAAGCAATTCTATGTCATTCTGAGCAAAGAGAGAATAACTAAAAAGACCTTTAGAATAGAAAGTGTCAGTCAATCATTATTTCATTGCTTATGTTATCACCCTGGTGGGAATTTCCTTCCATTGATTGTACCAACTTCAAATTTCACCTCCAAACTGCATTCCCTGATTATTCTACTCACATCAAAGAAGGAAAAGAACTTTGACTATGACCATAGAAAATTACTATGGTGACACAAAAGGCCAAAACCCCAACTCAGACAAAGGGAATGTCAGTGCTATGAATTGGTCTCAAGCACAAAGAGACTTCTTGGAAGTGCTCATAAAAAACTTTAAAAGGCAAATAGGAAAGGGAAAAGAAACCATGAGAAAAGGAATTAGAGGTATGTAAGAGAGAGTCAACACCTTGGAAAATAAAGGAAATTCCTTAAAAAAATACAAGCAGCCAAATGCAAAAAAAATCCAATGAAGAAAATATACCTTCTGAAGTAGTGGTAACCAAATGGAAAAAGAAATACAAAAACTAACTGAAGAAAATCACACATTAAGAACTAGAATGGGTCAAATTGAAGCTAATGACTCTTTGAGACATTAAAAATTCGTCAAAGTAAAAAGAATGAAAAAATGGAGGAAAATTTAAAATTCTTCATTAGAAAACACGACTCACTTGGCAAATAGATCCAGAAGAGATGATTTAAAAATTATTGGTCTAGCTGAAGGCCATGGCTAAAAAAAAAAAAAAAAAAAAAAAAGAGAGCCTGTATAGCATTCTTTAAAAGATCATGAAAGAAAACTGCCCCAATATTCTAAAAACAGAAGGGGAAATATATAGTCATTGAAAGAATTCCTCAATTGCTGGAACGCTGGAACTCTGTCTTCCCAGAAATCAGCCAGAGTAAGGATAATCAAAAGTCTTTATTCTTGGTCTTTTGAGGTTGAGGTCAGGGGATTAAATCTAGCAATCTACACACCTCCTACACTCTCTCCACCACCAGGAAAATGCCTCAATTTCCTTCTCCTACTCCACCCACCCCTGTCACTTCCCCTCCTTTGTCCACATCTGCTCCAGCCAGCACCGAATAGCTGAGGAGGGTCATCCTTCAAACGTGTTAATAGAGAATTGTCCAATTGGCAATTAGTCTCACATGCTCCATTATCCAAGTGCATTTGCTCAGTTCTAGCCCTTTACACTCAATCACCTTCAAAAAGAAATCCCACAAGGAAAATCCTAAGGAACATTATTTTAAAACTCCAGAACTACAATCTTAAGGGAGTAAAAAAAGACTGCAAGCTGCTAGACAAAAACAATTCAAATATCAATGAATAAGAGTCAGGATTACCCAGAATCTGGCAACTTCTATAATAAGGGATCACAGGGCCTGGAATACCATATTCCAGAAGACAAAGGACCTAGGGTTCCAATCAAGAATTAACCATCCAGCAAGGCTCATCATCTTTTAGGGAAGGCAATGGAGCTTCAATGAAGTAAGAGACTTTCAATCATTTCTATAGAAAATATTAGCACTAAACAGAAAATTTAATCTACAAACATAGGACTCAAGAGAACCATAGAAAGGTAAATAGGAGGAAATATGTATTATTTAAATATTAAAATGTTAATTCTTGAAAACTGTATCTGGCACTGGGACAGACAGTGGGGGGCATCACATGGGCTGAGGTGTGGTTGTATATAGACTCTGATGTGATGACATCAAAAAAGACATTAAGGGATACGAAAAGATCTGTACTGGAAAAAGAGGAAAGGGGAGGTATAATGGGACAATTAGTTCACATGTAGAGGTATAGAAGACCTATTATAATTGAGGGAAAGAAGAGAAGTGGATGAGCGAGCATTGTCTGAAACTCTATTTCATCAATTTTGTCTCTAAGAGGGAATAATTTAATCATTCAGTAGGGTAGAGAAATTTATCTAACCCTATAAAGGACTAGAAAGGGGAGGGAGGCCAGAAACACTAGGAAAAAAGATAAGAGAAGGGAAGAGAGGTGATAGAAGATAAGTTAGTGGGTGGGATGGGTTAGGAAAACAAACAAAACTACTAAGGAAAGAGTAGAAAGAGAGAAAAAAAAGCATATATAAGAGAGAAAATAAGATGGGGGAAAATAATGAGCCAGTAATCATAACTGTTAATATAAATGGGATGAACTCTCCCATAAAACATTGTAGTAACAAATTAAATGTATGTATATGCAAAAAGTGCTAGAGTATAAAAATTCCTAGAGAAGATATTAAGCTAATTCCAGGAATAAATGGACAGCAAAGCTATAGTGGTGGGGGAACTCAACCTTCCCCTTTCTGAATCAGAAAAATCCAGCCACAAAATAAAGACACTATGGAGGTTAATAGAATCCTAGAAAACCTACGATGTAAAAATTGAATAGTAAGAGAAAGGAATACAACTTTTTCTTTCTTTTTTTTTTTTATCTTTTTATTGCATTTTTATTTATTTTGTTAAACATTTCACCACTGCATTTTTCCTTTAAATATTTCTTTATTTTTCCCTCAATTTAATATTTACATTTTCCCTAGTTACATTTAAAATAATCTTTTGCATTTCTTTCTAAAACTTTGGGTTCCAGATTTTCTCTTAACCCCTCTTTCCCAATCCTCACATGTGAAGTTATGCAAAACATTTCCATAAAGTCCTGTTGTGAAAGAAAACATAAATCTTTCCCCCTAAAAAACCCCATAATTTTATTTTAAAAATATTTTATTTGTTTTAATCAATCAAGATCTGTTTTCTTATTCTCCTTTCCCTTTTTTTCTAAAGCTTTTTTATTTTCAAAACATATGTACAGATAATTTGACAACACGGGTCCTTACATAATTGTGTGTTTCAGATTTTCTCCTCCTTGCCCCTAACCCCTCCCCTAGCTGGCAAGCAATTATATATATGTTGAACATGTTTAAATATATGTTAAATCCAATATGCATAAACACATTTATACAATTTTCTTGCTGCACAAGAGAAATCAGATCAAAAAAAAGAAAGTAAATGAGTAAGGAAACAAAATGCAAGTGAGCAAAAACAAAAACCAAAAAAATGAAAATGTTATGTTGTGAGCCACATTCAGTTCCTACAATCCTCTGTATGGGTATAGATGATTCACTTCATCACAAGATCATTGGAACTAGCATCAATCATCTCACTGCTGGAAAGAGGCACGTTCATCACAATTAATTGTCATATAATATTGATGTTGTCTTCTGGTTCTGCTCATTTCATTTAGCATCAGTTCAAGTATGTCTCTCCAGGCTTCTTTAAAATTATCCTCCTGATCATTTCCTATAGAACAATAATTTTCCATAATATTCATATGCCATAACTTATTCAGCCATTCTCCAATTTATGGGCATCCACTCAGTTTTCAGTTTCTTGCCAATACAAAAAGGACTGCCACAAACATTTTTGCATATGTGGGTCCCTTTTCTTTACTTTAAGATATTTTTGGGGATATAGGCCCAATAGAAACACTGCTGGGTCACAAGGTATGCACAGTTTGATAAATTTTCCAAGTTCCAAATTTCACTCCAGTATGGCTAGATCTGTTTGTAACTCCTCCAACAATGTATTAGTGTCCCAGTTTTCCTACATTCCCTCCAACATTCATCTTTGTCTTTTTCTGTGTAGTGGTATTTTGGAGTTGTCTTAATTTGCATTTCCCTGATTAACAATGATTTAGAGCATCTTCTCATATAATTAGAAATAGTTTTAATTTCTTCATCTGAAAATTGTCTGTTCATATTCTTTGACTATTTATCAATTGGAGAATGGCTTGGATTCTTATAAATTTGAGTCACTTCTCTATATATTTTAGAAATGAGGCCTTTAACAGAAACCTTAAATGTAAAAAATGATTTCCCAATTTATTGCTTCCCTTCTGATCTTGTTTGCATTACTTTTGTTTGTATAAAACCTTTTTAATTTAGTATAATCAGAATTATCTATCTGCTGTTCAATTATAAATTTCAGTTCTTCTTTGGATACGAATTCCTTCCTTTTCTACAAATCTGATATATATTCTTCTAATTTGCTTATAATATCTATATGAATAAATCATGAACCCATCTAGAGCTTTTCTTGGTATGTGATGTTACATGTGGGTCAATCTCTAATTTCTTTTATATTTCCAATTTTCCCAGAAGTTTTTGCCAGATGGTGAGTTCTTATCCTCAAAGCTGTGGTCTTTGGGTTTGTCAAACACTAGATTGCTATATTAATTGCCTATTTTGTCCTGTGAACCTAACCTATTTTACTGATCAACCACTCTATGTCTTAGCCAGTACCAAATGGTTTTGATACAACTGCTTTACAATATAGTTTTAGGTCTGGCACATCTAGACCACCTTCATTAGCATTTTTTCATTAATCCTCTTGAAATTCATGATCTTTTGTTCTTCCAGATGAACTTTGTTACTATTTTTTTCTAGATTTGGAAAATAATTTCTTAGGAGATTGATTCATATAGCACTAAATAAGTAGATTAATTTAAGTAGTATTGTCATTTTTATTATAGTCGCTCGGCCTACCTATGAGAATTTGATATTTTTCCAAATGATTGATTAGGTCTGACTTTATTTGTCTGGAAAGTGTTTTGTAGTTTTGTTCATATAGTTCCTAACTTTCTCTTATTTATTCTTATTTATTTTGTGGTTTGATTTATCTAGTTCTGAGAGAGCAATGTTGAGATCTCCCACTGTTATAGTTTTGCTGTCTATTTCTTCTTGCATCTCTCTTAACTTCTCCTCTAGGAAGTTGAATGCTATACAACTTGGTGCATATATGTTTAATATTGATATTGTTTGATTATCTATGGTACCCTTTTGTAAAATATAGTTTCCTTCCTTGTCTCTTTTAATTAGATCTATCTTTGCTTTTACATAATCTGAAATCAGGATTGCTACCCCTGGTGTTTTTACTTCATCTGACGCATAATAGATCCTGCTCCAGTCCATTTACCTTCACTCTGTATGTATCACTATGCTTTAAATATGTTTCTTGTAAACTACATTTTGTAGGATTCTGGCTTTTAATCCAGTCTGCTATCTGCTTCCATCTTATGGATAGTTCATCCCATTCATATTTACAGTTAAAATAACTGTTTTTCCTGCCATCTTATTTACCCTAAGGTATGATTTTCTCTTTTCTTTGCCTCTTCCCTCCTCCAGATTACAAAGTGATAACTTAGGCTGTCTAAACAATTCTCTGGATCAGAATTCACACCTTTGGTTCAGACCTTTGAAAGGAGTTTGCACCTTGTAATCCTAACAGACCACCACCCTCAAACAGTTCTCCCCCTTTAGAGCCACTCCTCCTTTCTTACACCTTTCCCCTAATACTTCTGTTTTCCCTTTTATTAGCCTTTCCCTTTCTTTTCCCCCTTTTCCTCTCATTTTCCTATAAGGTGAGACAAGTTTCTCTGTTAAACCAAATATGTCTGGTATTCTCTCTTGGAATCAATGCTAATGAGACTAAGATTCATACAATGCTCATTCCCCTCACTTCTTTCCCTCAATTATAATAGCTTTTATTTTTGCCTCTTTGTGAGATGTTGTTTCCCTTATTTTACCTCTTTTTTCCTCTTTTCCCAGTACAATCCACTTTCTATCCTAGTTTCTTTTTATTTCTTTTTATTATATTATCATAATAAGATCAAATTATACCCGCAATCTCTAACAGAATATAACAGAAATATAGTTCTCAAGAGTTCTTTCCTTTTACCTTTTTTATGCTTCTCTTGGGTTCTGTGTTTGGAGATCAAATTTTTTCTCACTTCTGTTTTTTTTTTTTTTTTTTTTTCATTAGAAATAGGTGAAATTCACCTATGTCATTGAGTTCATCTTCTTCCCTGAAACATAATGCTCATTTTAGCTGGATAGCTTATTTTTGGCTGTAATCCAAGTTCCTTTGCTTTTAGGAATATCAAATTCCAGGCCCTTCAATTCTTTTAGTTTGAAAGCTGCTAGGTCCTGGGTAATCCTAATTGTGGCTCCTCAGTATTTAAATTGTTTCTTTCTGATTGCTTGCAATATCTTTTCTTTGGTGTGATATTTTGAAATTTAGCCACAATATTCCTTGAGGATTTAATTTTGGGGTCTCTTTCAGGAGGTTATTGGTGAATTCTTTCTATGGCTATTTTACCTTCTGATTCTAAAATATCAGGGCAGTTTTCTTTTATGATTTCCTGTAATATAATGTCTAGGCTTTTTGTTTGTTTGTTTGTTTGTCTGTTTGTTTGTTTGTTTTCATCATGGCTTTCAGGAAGTCCAATAATCTTAAATTGTCTCTCCCAGATCTATTTTCCAGGTCAATTTTTCCCCCTTAGGAAATATTTCTTATTTTCTTCTATTTTTTCATTTTGTTTTTGTTTTTGTTTTTGTTTTTGTTTTTAGTTGACTGATTCTTGAAGTCTTATTGGGTCATTCACTTCCATTTGTCCAATTCTAATTTTTAGTGTATTATTTTCTTCAGTTATTATTATTATTATTTTTTTAGATCCTTTTGTTGTATATTCTTTGTTTCAGTTTCCTTGGGGGTTTCTGGAAGCAGCCTTCCTTTTAGTTCAGTAATCACCACATGAGTAGCCAGGAGTTAAAGTCCAAATCCTTTGTTGTCTCTTTCCAAGTCTTGTCTCCTTTCTTGGGCCCCAGTTAGTTTTCTTAGAGGTCTATTTCTCTCCTTGCCCTCTGTATCTCTCTGAATGAATCCTGGCTGAGGCTCCTAGTTCATATGCTCTATACTGATTATAAACCAATCATTATATCACTAGAAAACCATTATTTGATGTAAGATTAAATCAATCATACTGAACCATACTAAACTAGATAACAATTGTCTCTATCAGTTCCACTGACTTAGCACCTTGTAAGAATTCTTTGTTTCAAGTTCAGAGTTCTGGCCCATAACATTTTGTAATTGGCCAATTGAATATTTTTGTTCCTTTCATTCTTTTTCCATTTCACAAAATTTGTTTTTCAGTGAATTGGTGTCTTTTTATATCTCTTTCATAGGGCATTTTATGCTTTATCCATTTCTTCTTACAATGATCTAATTTCATTTTCCCATTTTTCTTCTAACTTTCTTTTAAGATTCTTTATGTAATCTTCCAAGTAATCCTTATGATATGGGGATCAGATCATGTTTCTCTTTGGGGCATCATCTGAAGTTGCTTTACCTTTAGAAACCTCAGGATTTGCAGTCTGGGTCTGTTCTTTCTATAAAAGCTGTATGTGGTGAGAGGTTTGTTTGTTTATTTGTTTGTTTGTTTGTTTGTTTTTGTTTTGTTTGTTTGTTTTGTTTTTTTATTCTTTTTTTTTTTTTTTTTTTTTTTTTTTTTTAAGGTTTGAGGTCTGTTCAATGTAAAGGAGTGACAGATGCTTTAATTTGCCCTGGGGCAGTTCTGCTGACTGATTTACACTGCTGAGTAATTGTGTCTAGGTCTGGTGTTATTCCAGGGCTCAGTGGTTTACAATATGCTTTTTATAGCAAATCTGCTAATACCTGCTTGCAACCAGGACAGAATAACTTAAAAGGCTCACAGAAGATTCCCAGGTGTGTGGAAGGTGTAAAGCTCTAACTCTTGCCCCAACTCTTTGCCCCAGGTCCCTTGCTGTAGTCTGGGATCAGAAGATTGTCCCCCTGCTCATTTGAAACAGATCTCTTGTGATGTTCTTCTAAGGTATCTTCTTCTGGGAATGTGTTGTCATCCAAATGTTTGTGGGTTCTTTGACTCTAAAAATAGTTTAAAGGCATAACTTGCTGTTGGTTTGAGAGAAGGTCAGAGGAGGTCACAGAAAGTTGTGTCTGTTCTCTCTCATCTTGGCTCCGCCCTTGAGAATACACTTTTTTCTTAGCAATACATTGTTCCTACACAAAGAATGAACATTTTTTAGGCAACAAAAACCTCACAGCCAAATGCAAAAAGGCATAAATATTAAATTGTTCCTTTTCAGAACACAATGAAAAAAAAATTATATTCAATAATGGGCCAGGGAAAGATAGACTGAAAAATAATTGGAAATTAAATAACCTAATCCTAAAGAATCAATGGGCCAAACAACAAATTACAGAAACAATCCATAATTTTATCTAAGAGAATAACAATTATGAGACAACATACCTAAAACTATGGGATGCAGCCAAAGCAATTCTTAGGGGAAATTCAATGAATTGGGTATGCACATAAAAAGCTAGAAAAAGAACAAATTAAAAAAGAATACTCAATTAACCACCTAACTAGAAATTCTGAAACTCAAAGGAGAGATCAACAAAATTGAAACTAAGAAATCTATTGAACTAATTAATAAAACTAAAATTTGGTTTTGTGAAAAAACAACAAAAAGATAAATTTTTGGTTAATTTGATTAGAAAAAGGAAAGGGAGGGCAGAGCCAAGATGGCAGAGAAGAAACACACGACTCTGTGAACGTCCTTACTCCCTCACAACCAATTAGATAAATCAGCCTCAGAAATAGTGTTGGACTGATAGATACCACAAGGACTGGAAGCACTACTTACCAGCTGAAGAGAATCTGGTGTTTCAACAGAAAAGGTCAGTTCCCAGGGGAGGAAGAAGAGAGGCCAGCACAGACGACCGGGTGCTAGCATACTGCACTGATCACGCTGGGAAGGGCTATGGGATCAGAGAAGCCACTGAGATAAAGGAATCTGGCACAGGCTATTAGCTCTTCTCTGCTTATAATACAGCAGTTCAGAGGAGAAATCTAAACTAATTTAAAAATTCAAAGATAGATTAGATCTTCCCAGTTCCTAGGGGTGACTCAGCAGATCTTGGCACTGGGGGGTGTGGCCCCTAGCTCCCACCTGAGACTAGTTAAGAGATTGAGAAGTGGGCGGATACGGCCCAAGGCAACACACACTGCCTAGCTCAGCTGGAGGGTGTGGAACTCAGCTCTGGAAGTCCCAGAGAAGCAGAACCTTTGAACTAGGGACCGAGGTTTCTGGCAGACACTTCCAGTTTGAGCGCAGGGGCTTTTCACATCACCTGCTACTGACATTCACGCCCCACCGGGACGCATAGGCCGGGCTTTGTGTCGCCTTTACTGTTCAATATTAAACCTCAGGGAAGCCGATAGAACACAGTGCCCTCAAGGCACAGCAGTGCTAGGCACCTCTGAGGCTCTTCCAGGGAGAGGGTGGGGAACTCTCTCCCAGAGCTCTCTCTTAGCTCAGGCTCAGGAGCCGCTGCATCCATCTGGTCTGGGAGGAAGCTGGTAAAGAAATAAATAAATAATTTCCTACCCCAGGGACAGACCCCAAAAGATTTTTCAAGTATGAGCAAAAAGCCCAGAAAAACCATAGATTCCTTCTACACAGAGAAAGAGCGGGTATCCAACCCCGAGGAAGTTAACAGCAGAGATTCAGCAGATAACAACCTAAAGGGGAATGATTCCTGCCCCCCATCACATAACTCTATCCTAGAAGAGCCTATTAAAAAGTTAAGAGAGTTTGAAGAAAAATGGGGAAAGGAAAGGGAAGCTATGATAGAGAATAACAACGTCCTGAAATTGGAGTAGGAAAAAATAAAGAATTCACAGGAGATGCAGGGAAACAAAATTTGTGAATTAGAAAAGGTTAAAAAATCACAGGAAAGTAGGATTTCTGAATTGGAAAAGATAAAAATGTCTCAAGAAAATAGAATTTCTGAATTGGAAAAAGAAAATAATTCTCAAAAAAAATTAGGGAAATGGAAAAAAATTCAATAGAGCAAAATAATTCATTTAAAAACAAAATTGGGCATTTACAAAAAGAACTAAAAACTGTGAAAGAAGAAAATAACTCCTTAAAAGTCAGGATGGAACAAATAGAAATGAATGATTCACAGAGAACCCAAGAATCAGTCAAATAAAGCAAAAAAATGAGAAGCTGGAGAACTATGTCAAATACAAAATCTATAGACCTGGAAAATAGATCTAGGAGAGATAATCTGTGGATCATTGGACTTCCAGAAAACTATGACCAAAAAAAGAGCCTAGCTTCTATTTTACAGGAAATTATCAAAGAGAACTGTGCAGAGATAATAGAAACAGAAGGGAAAGTAGATGTGGAAAGAATTCATCAAACTCCTTCTGAAATAGACCCTAAAAAAAGAACACTACGGAATATTGTGGCTAAGCTGCAGAATTACCACACAAAGGAGAAAATCTTGCAAGCAACTAGAAAAAAAAAAACAATTTAAATACCAAGGTGCCACAATAAGGGTCATTCAAGATCTGGCTGCCTCCACATTAAAAGATAGAAGGGCCTGGAACCTGATATTTCATAAGGCAAAAGATCAAGGACTGCAACCAAGAATGAACTACCCAGCTAAGTTTAGCATCTTTTTCCATGGAAGAAGATGGTCATTCAATGAAATAGAGGAATTCCATATGTTTCTAAGGAAAAAACCAGACTTAAACAAAAAATTTGATCTACATCCACAAGACTGAAGAGAAACAGAAAAAGGTACACAGAACCCTTGAGAACTGTAACTCTGTTGTGGGTATATAAAAAGTACTCATGGATAATTTGATTTTACTGATACAAAAGAAAAAAAAGGGGGGTGTAGTAAAGGGAAGGAGATTGTTTCAGAAAAAGGGGAAGGAATGATTAAAAGAGGGAAACTACATCCCAGGAAGAGGCATAGAAAATTCATCATATCTGAGGGAATTTAGTGAGGGGGAGAATCATTGTGTGAATCTTACTCTCATCAGAAGAGGCTCAGAGAGTAAATAATTGACATATTTGTTTTTCAGAGCATTTTCTCTCACCTCATTAAAAGGGGGGAGAGGAAAAGGGAAAAGGAAAACGAGAATAAGGGAAGGGACTTGGAGGGAAGGGGGAGGGATATTAAAAAAAGGGAGGGCTGTGCACCACAAGGGGGGTCTGTAAATTAAATATCGGGGAAGGGGATCAGGGGGGTCAAGGGAAAAAGCATAATCTGGGGATAATATGATGGCAGGAAATAGAGAATAAGTAATTTTAACTGTAAATGTGAATGGGATGAATGCTCCCATCAAATGGAGACGGATAGCAGATTGGATCAAAAATCAGAACCCTACAATATGTTGTCTGCAGGAAACACACTTAAAGCAGGGAGATACATACAGAGTAAAGGTAAAAGGTTGGAACAGAGCCTATTATGTTTCAGGTAAAGCCAAAAAAGCAGGGGTAGTTATCCTTATCTCAGATCAAGCAAAAGCAGAAGTTGATCTAGTTAAAAAAGATAAGGAAGTAAACTATATCCTGCTGAAAGGTAGCATAAATAATGAAGCCATATCAATACTAAACATATATGCACCAAGTGGTATAGCATCTAACTTTCTAAAAGAAAAGTTAAGAGAATTGCAAGAAGAAATAGACAGTAAAACTATAATAGTGGGAGATCTCAACCTTGCACTCTCAGATTTAGACAAATCAAACCACAAAGCAAAAAAGAAAGAAATTAAAAAAGTAAATAGAACATTAGAAAAACTAGGTTTGATAGACCTCTGGAGAAAACTGAATGGCAATAGAAAGGAATATACTTTCTTCTCAGCAGCTCATGTATCCTATACAAAAATAGACCATATATTAGGACATAAAGATCTCAAAATTAAATGTAGGAAGGCAGAAATAATAAATGCCTTCTTCTCAGATCACAATGCAATAAAAGCTACATTCAGTAAAATGTTAGGGGTAAATAGGCCAAAAAGTAATTTGAAAATGAACAATCTCATCTTAAAGAATGACGGGGTGAAACAGCAAATTATAGAAACAATTAATAATTTCACCCAAGATAATGACAATGATGAGACATCATACCAAAATCTGTGGGATGCAGCTAAAGCAGTAATAAGGGGAAATTTTATATCTTTAGAGGCTTATTTGAAGAAAATAGAGAAAGAGAATATTAACGAATTGGGCCTGCAACTTAAAAAGCTAGAAAAAGACCAAATTAAAAACCCCCAACCAAAAATTAAACTTGAAATACAAAAATTAAAAGGAGAAATCAATAATATTGAAAGTAAAAAAAACTATTGAATTAATAAATAAAACCAAGAGTTGGTTTTATGAAAAAGCCAATAAAATAGATAAACTTTTGGTAAATTTGATCAGAAAAAAAAAAAAGAGGAAAATCAAATTTTTAGTCTTACAAATGCAAAGGGGGATCTTTCCACCAATGAAGAGGAAATTAGAGAAATAATAAGGAGTTACTTTGCCCAACTTTATTGCAATAAATTTGATAACTTAAGTGAAATGGATGACTTCCTCCAAAAATATAGGCTCACTAGATTAACAGAGGAGGAGATAAATTGCTTAAATAGTCCCATTTCAGAAAAAGAAATAGAACAAGCTATTAATCAACTCCCCAGGAAAAAATCCCCAGGACCAGATGGATTCACATGTGAATTCTACCAAACATTTAAAGAACAATTAGTTCCAATGTTATATAAATTATTTGAAAAAATAGGGGATGAAGGAGTCCTACCAAACTCCTTTTATGACACAGACATGGTACTGATACCTAAACGAGGTCGATCAAAAACTGAGAAAGAAATTATAGACCAATTTCCTTAATGAATATTGATGCTAAAATCTTAAATAAGATATTAGCAAAAAGACTTCAGAAAATCATCTCCAGGATAATACACTATGATCAAGTAGGATTTATTCCAGGAATGCAGGGCTGGTTTAATATTAGGAAAACTATTAATCTAATTGACCATATTAATAATCAAATTAATAAGAACCATATGATCATCTCAATAGATGCAGAAAAAGCATTTGACAAAATCCAACATCCATTCCTACTAAAAACTCTTGAGAGTATAGGAATAAATGGACTATTCCATAGAATAATCAGGAGCGTATATTTAAGACCTTCAGTAAGCATAATATGCAATAGAAATAAACTGCAACCTTTCCCAGTAAGATCAGGAGTGAAACAAGGTTGCCCACTATCACCATTACTATTCAATATAGTACTAGAAACGCTAGCCTTGGCAATAAGAGCCGAGAAAGAGATTCAAGGAATTAGAGTAGGAAATGAGGAAATCAAACTATCACTTTTTGCAGATGACATGATGGTATACTTAGAGAACCCCAAAGACTCTGCTAAAAAGCTATTAGAAATAATTCAAAATTTCAGCAAAGTGGCAGGATACAAAATAAATCCACATAAATCCTCAGCATTTTTATACATCACCAACAAAATGCAACAGCAAGAGATACAAAGAGAAATTCCATTCCAAACAAATGTTGAGAGTATAAAGTATTTGGGACTCCATCTACCAAAGAAAAGTCAGGAATTATATGAGAAAAATTACAAAACACTTGCCACAAAAATAAAGTCAGATTTAAATAATTGGAAAGACATTCAGTGCTCTTGGATAGGCCGAGCGAATATAATAAAGATGACAATACTCCCCCAACTAATCTATTTCTTTAGTGCTATACCAATCAGACTCCCAAGAAACTATTTGAATGACCTAGAAAAAATAACAACAAAATTCATATGGAAGAATAAAAGGTCGAGAATTGCAAGGGAACTAATGAAAAAAAAAACTCAGAGGAAGGTGGTCTAAGTGTACCTGATCTAAAGCTATACTATATAGCAGCAGTCACCAAAACCATTTGGTATTGGCTAAGAAATAGATCGGTAGATCAGTGGAACAGATTAGATACAAAGGACAAAAAAGGGTACATCTATAGCAATCTAATCTTTGACAAACCCAAAGATACCAACATTAGGGATAAAAATTCATTATTTGGAAAAAACTGTTGGGAAAACTGGAAATTAATATGACAGAAATTAGATATGGATCCACACTTAACCAAGATAAGATCAAAATGGGTCCATGAATTAGGCATAAAGAGTGAGATAATAAATAGATTAGAGGAACAGAGGATAGTTCACCTCTCAGACTTGTGGAGGAGGAAGGAATTTATGACCAGAGGAGAACTAGAGATCATTATTGATCACAAAATAGAAGATTTTGATTACATCAAACTAAAAAGTTTCTGTACAAACAACACTAATGCAAACAAGATTAGAAGGGAAGTAACAAATTGGGAAAATATTTTTAAAAGCAAAGGTTCTGACAAAGGTCTCATTTCCAAAATATATAGAGAACTGACCCTAATTTATAAGAAATCAAACCATTTTCCAATTGATAAATGGTCAAAGGATATGAACAGACAATTCTCAGATGAAGAAATTGAAACTATATCGACTCATATGAAAGAGTGTTCCAAACCACTACTGATCAGAGAAATGCAAATTAAGACCACTCTGAGATACCACTACACACCTGTCAGATTGGCTAAGATGACAGGAACAAATAATGATAAATGTTGGAGGGGATGTGGGGAAACTGGGACACTAATACATTGCTGGTGGGGTTGTGAAAGAATCCAGCCATTCTGGAGAGCAATTTGGAACTATGCCCAAAAAGTTATCAAACTGTGCATACCCTTTGACCCAGCAGTACTACTACTGGGCTTATATCCCAAAGAAATACGAAAGAGCAGAAAGAGACCTATATGTGCCAAAATGTTTGTGGCAGCTCTTTTTGTTGTAGCTAGAAACTGGAAGATGAATGGATGTCCATCAGTTGGAGAATGGTTGGGTAAATTATGGTATATGCAGGTTATGTTATATTATTGCTCTGTAAGAAATGACCAACAGGAGGAATACAGAGAGGCTTGGAGAGACTTACATCAACTGAAGCTGAGTGAAATGAGCAGAACCAGAAGATCACTATACACTTCAACAACAATACTGTATGAGGATGTATTCTGATGGAAGTGGAAATCTTCAACATAAAGAAGAGCCAACTCACTCCCAGTTGATCAATGATGGACAGAGGTAGCTACACCCAGAGAAGGATCACTGGGAAATGAATGTAAATTGTTAGCATTTGTAGCAAGCTGTCGTCTCTAGAAGCTGCTGGATCGCTCTTTGGGAAGAGATCTGCTGTGTCTACTCAAATCTCTCAGACAGATTCTTCTTCCTGTAACGAACCGTTGTCTCCAGGCAGTTGCTGTTAACTCTTGTCCAGAGAAGTGACTTCCCTTCCTGCAGAGAGCCCCGTCAAGCCTGATGCAATGCAGAGCCTCTTCTATCTCTGGGTGTCCTCTCTTTTATCCTCCCAGAGAATGGGCGTGGGATAATGCAAGGGCTTCTGGGAAGAACCACTTCAGCCAATGAGCTTGCTCCTTCTATCAAGTCAACCTGAGTTCTCACCTTGTAATTGTCCAGAAAACCTTCTATCAAGTCAACCTGAGTTCTCACCTAGTAATCCTAACAAGCACTAATATCTGTCTGCCCAGGCTACATGTACCTTTGGAATCTAATGCTTATTGTGCAACAAGAAAATGGTATTTACACACATGTATTGTATCTAGGTTATATTGTAACACATGTAAAATGTATGGGATTGCCTGTCATCGGGGGGAGGGAGTAGAGGGAGGGGATAATTTGGAACAATGAATACAAGGGATAATATTATAAAAAAAAAAAAAAATATATATATATATATATATATATATATATATATATATATATATATATATATATATATATATATATATAAAGAAAAAGGAAAGGGAAGAAAATAAATTATCAATATCAAAAATGAAAGTGGTGAATTTACCACCAATGAAAAAGAAATTAAAATAACAACCAGGAAATTCTTTGCCCAACTGTATGATAGCAAATCTAACAGTTTAACTGAAATGGATGAATATTTACTAAAATATAAATTACTGAGATTAACAGAAGAGGAAATAAATTACTTAGAGTTCCATTTATAAAAAAAGAAATTGAATAAGCCATTCCTGAACTCCCTAAGAAAAAAATTTTCAGGGCCAGATGAATTTACTTCTACCAAACATTTAAAGAACAATTAATTCCAATACTATTTAATCTCTTTGGAAAAATAGGTAAAGGAGGAGTACTGCCAATTTCCTCCTATGACACAAATATAGTATTGATACCAAAACCTCCTAGGAAGAGCCAAAACAGAGAAAGAAAACATTACAGGCCAACCAATCTCCTTAGTGAATATTGATAGAAAAATTTTAAATAAAAGTTTAACAAAGAGAATATAGTATCCAATCAGCAGGATAATATTATAACCAAGTGCTAATTATACTAGGAATGCAGGGCTGGTTTAATATCAGGAAAAACAACCAAATCAATAACAAAACAAGAGAAATCATATGATAATCTCAATAGATGCAGAAAAACTTTTGACAAAATACAGCATCCATTCCTATTCAAACATAAAAGAACATAAGGCTAAAGGGTGATAATAATAATAATAATAATAATAATAATAATAATAATAATAATAATAATAATAAGCAGCAATAATAATAAAATAATAACAGCAAGCACTATTTGTAATGGAGAGAAGCTAGACCCATTCCCAATAAGTTCAGGGTGAAACAAGAATGCCCATTATCACTACTATTATTTAACATTGTACTAGAAAAATTGGCTTTAAAAATTAAAAAAAAAGAAAAGAAAGTAAAGGACTTAGAATAGGCAATGAGAAAAAATAAAACTATCTTTCTTTGCAGATGATATGATGATATACTTAGAGAATATTAGAAAATCATTCAAAAACCTACTGGAAGCAATTAATAACTTTAGCAAAGTTGTAGATTTTAAAATAAACACAAACAAACAATGAGCATATCCGTATATTTCTATATATTCTCTCTATATAATATATATCTCTCTATATATTGCCATATACTGACAAAGCACAGCAGCAAGAGATAGAGAAATTCCATTTAAAATAACTGTAGACAAGATAAAATGTTTGGGAGTCTACCTACCAGACAAACACAGAAACTATATGAACACAATTGTAAAACTTTTCTTATACAAATGAAGTCAGATCTAAACAACTGGAAAAAATATCAACTGCTCTTAGGTAGGTTGAGCTAATATAATGAAAATGACAGTTCTGCTTATGGTCTACTTTTCAGTTTTAAACCAATCAAACTGCCAAAATATTGTATTATAGATCTAGAAAAATAATAACAAAATTCATCTGGAAGAACAAAAGATCAAGAATATCAAGGGAATTAACTGGAAAAAAATTTCAAAATATGTTAAGCTAGCAATAGACCTAAAACTATACCATAAAGCAGTAGTCATCAAAACCATTTGATAATTACTAAGAAATAGAGTGGTAGATCAGTGGAATAAATTAGATACATGTGACATAATAATCAAGGCCTACTGCAATTTAGTATTTGATAAATCCCCAAACTCCAGCTTCTGAGATAAGAACTTCCTATTTGACAAAAATTTCTGGGAAAACTGGAAAATGATGTCAGATGGCATAGACTTACATCTCACACCCCATACAAAAATAAGGTGAAAATCGGTATATGATTTAAATATAAAGGGTGATATTATAAGCAGATGAGAAGAGCAAGGAATAATTTGCCTATCAGATCCTTGGAGAAGGGAAGACTATGAACAGAGAAAGCCTAGAGAACATTATGAAAGACAAAATGGACAACTTTGATTATAGTAAATTAAAAAGATTTTGCACAGACAAAACCAATAGAAAAATTATAAAGGAAGTACAAAGCTGGGAAAAATTTATACCTGTGTTTCTGCTAAAGGTCTCATTTTTAAAATATATAAATAATTTTATTAAATTTATAAGAATACAAGTGGTCAAAGAATATGATGAGACAATTTTCAAATGTTGAAATTAAAGCCATTTATAGTCACTTGAAAAAATGCTCAAAATCACCATTCATTGGAGAAATACAAATTAAAAGCAATGTGAGATACTACTTCACACTTCTCAGATTGGCTATGATGACAGGAAAATACAATGATAAATGTCAGAGGGGATGTGGAAATACTAGGACACTAATGCTATGTTGGTGGAGTTGTCAAATAATTCAAACATTCTGGAGAGCAATCTGGAACTATGCCAAAGGGCTATCAAATTGTGTGTTTCTCCTGGGCCTGTATCCCAAAGAGATCATTAAAGAGGAAAAGGGACCCACTTGTACAAAAATTTTTGTAGTAGCACTTTTGTGGTAGAAAAAAAATTAGAAAATGAGTAGATGCTCATCAATTGGGTAATGACTGAATAAATTGTAGTATATGAAGGTAAGGGTATATTAGTGATCTATAAAAAATGGTGAACTAGATTAATTTAGAAAAGCCTAGAAAGGTTTATATAAACTAATGCTGAGTGAAACAAGGAGAACCAGGAGTATATTGTACACAGTAATAGCAAGATTGTCTGATGATCAATTATGAAAGACTTGGTTCTTCTTAGTGGTTCAGCAATCCAGGTCAATCCCAATAAACTTTGGATAGAAAATGCTATGTGTATCCAGAAAAAGAACTATCAAGATTGAATGTAAATCAACAAAAGCTATGTTTCCTTCTTTTTTTTTCTCTCTCTCTCCCATGGTTTTCCCTTTTTGTTCTGATTTTTTCTCTCTCAACATGATTCATAAAGCAATATGTATTTTAAAATTAATCAATAAAAAATGAATACTGAGACTGAAGTTAAGATAACATGAGTTTAAATCCAATTTCAAACAATTTTGTAGCTATGTGATGCTGGGCAAACTGAAAAATCTCTGTTTCCCTCTGTTTCCTCAATTGTAAAATCAGGAACATTATAACACCTACCTCCCAGGATTTTTATGAGGTTCTAATGAAATAATATTTATAAAATACTTAATACAATGCTTAACATATAATAAGCACTTAATAAATATTTAATTCTTGATGCTAAGGGAAATGAGAAAAACCAGGAGATCTTTATACATGACAACAAGATTATAAGATTATCAATTCCGATGTGCATGACTCTTTACAACAATGAGATGATTGAGGACAGTTCCAATGATCTTGTAATGAAGAGAGTCATTTATACCCAGAAAGAAGATTGTGGGAACTGAGTGGGGATCACAATATAGCATTTTTACTCTTTTTGTTATTGTTTGCTTGCATTTTTTTTTCTAATTTTGTTTCTATTTTTGATCTGGCTTTTCTTGTGCAGCAAGATAATTGTATAAATATGTATACATATTTGTATTTAATATATATTTTAACATATATTGGATTACTTGACATCTAGAGGAGGGGGTGGTGGGAAAGAGAGGAAAATTTGGAACAGAAGTGTTCAATGTTGAAAATTTTTCCATTCATATGTTTTGAAAATAAAAACTTTTAATAAAAATAATAAAATATAATTTAAAATATTTAGTTCTGTCCTCTTGCTTCTAGGGGAAATGGATGCAGAAAATGGAATTCAAAAAGTTCTAGGGGAGAAAAAAACAAATAGCTTCACAATTGTTTCTCAATCTGTAAGCCATAAGAAAATCATTTGAGAACTATGTTTATAGTATTAAAATGGTTCAAGTACATTTTGATGTGTTTCACTGACTTAAAGATAGTTGTAGATTCATTTCCAGATGCCTATTCATTCAGTGTAATAATACAGATATTGCATTCTACTAAAATCATAACAGAGCTCTATCTACAATATGGAACTGTCTAAAAGAAAGCTTAGAAAACTATGTGCTAGAGGAGATAACTAAAAATCAAGACCTGAGAATTCTACCCCATGCTATGCCACTATTGTGATCTTGGAGAAGTTGCTCATTCTCAGACTGTTTCTCATTTGTGAAAGGGAAGATAAACATAGATGACCTCTAAGTTTCCTTTCACATCTAAAATTCTATCCATCTTATATGAATGTAGACTTCTATTTTTTATAATTTTTATTTTATTCCTTCCTTTTCCTTTCCCTATATTCTCTCTATTATCTTTTTCCTCCTCAGCCTCCTTTTGCTCTTTCTTCTCTTGTTCTTCCATCTCCTCCTCCTCCTTCTCCATCTTTATGGTCTTCTCTTCCATTTTCACCTTCTCTTTTTTATTTTTTTATTTTTTCTTCTTGTCTGAATTATTGATTGCAAGTTGTAAACTTGCTGAACTACTACAGAATGACCATTTGCCTATAGTTGATAGCCATATATATTTCCCCAGAGGCAGACACTGAATAAAGAGATTATTCATGGGTCAAATAGCCATTAGATATGAAGGGCATTATTTGACTCTAAGTTATAATGATATTAAAGTTACAAATGATGTTAAAATATATTAAAATGTATTCTGATTCTTTCTAAATTTAGTTGGATTTAATGATAAACTAAAATTTGCAAATATTGTCTAGCTATAACTTCATTTTGAAGGTACATTCATAAGGCAAGTTAGAAATTAAGAAAAAGGATATCAGAAATACGAATACAATTTTCAGAAGTAAGAAAAAATGGTATAATCTAGGAATCTGAGTAGTTCAAGAAATGAATTAGAGAATAGTTAAAGGTATTAAAAGTCTGGATGCCAGTAAGATAGATACCTGTTCTGAAGAAATAAGGAGCTTAACAAAAGGCTCAAGCAAACAAAACTCTAGAAGTTTAGGGTCAAGCTTCAAGGCATAGTTAAAATTTTTCTTCTAGAGAAGGAATTAATTCATATGAGGACTTCAGGATATTAAAGGCAGCTTTTCAGAAAAAAGCAGGATGCATGTAGAACAGGAAAGAAACATGAGGGAAGCAAAATCTAATAATTTAAAACTCTCAACAATGCTGATATCAAAGGCCATTTCCCAGTACTTTCTGGCACTCAAGGAGCCAACTCAATAGGAGATAAAATAAACCATACAGAAAAGAAACTTAACCCAGTATTATAGCTTCAAGGGAGATGATAGATAAATCTGCATAGGGAAAAAAGGAGCAACTTTCTAGGAGTATAGCTAGATCTATGTGATCCATATACACTATTATATGTCATTAAATCTGGAGCTGTAAAGCTTAGTCCATGTCTTTTTAAAGTCAGAGAAGAACCTAAGAGATAATTTTATGTTAGTAATGATTTCAGGTACCATGACACATTGATGAGAGTGATGTTTCTGTGGAGCAATTAAGACTTCCTTGCACCTTTCAGATCATAAAATTTACATAATAGTCTCCTTCAGTAAGAGCAACTGTACTTGGAAGAAATAAGAGGTTTATGGAAATAGTATCAAATTGGAAATCAGGAAAGCTCAATTATAGTCCTAATTCTGACAATAAATAACCACATGATCCAGAACAAATCTCTCTGACAAAAGTTCTATGTATCTAAAATGAAGAAGTTATGTTATTCCATCTTGAAGTCCCCAGAAAGCTCTAATATTTTATTCTATACTATTTATTCCATTCTATTCTGATCTGATCTGTTCTATACTATCCTATTCTGATCTAGTGCACACTATTTTAATCTATTTTATTCTATCCTATCCTGTTATGTTCTGTTCTTTTCTGCCCCATTTTGTTTTATCTTATTTTATTGTTTTCTGATCTGTTCTGTTCTCTTCTGTTTTATTCTATTACATCTTATTTGATTCTATTTTATCTTATTATATTCTAATTTGTTCTTGTCTCATCTCTTCTCTTCTTTCTTATTCTATTCTACTTTGCTGTAATATACCTATTTCTGTAGGTATCCTATTTCTTTATATTCCCTTTTAATCTGTTTGGTTCCCTCCTATCCTGTACTACCTTCTCTACTCTACTCTACTCTACTATTCTATTCTATTCTACTAGTTTATATTATTATGTGTCAGGGCAACATATTATACCACTTCCAAAGAAGTAGCCTCTTCTACTACTTGAATATTTAATAATTTTTTAGTCTCTCAACTGAAATTAATTGAACAATGACTAAATTTTGAACCCTGTGCCAGACTCTGTGGGAATACAAAGGTTTGTAATACACACTCCTTATCCTCATGGAATTAACAACCTGGGTGGGAGCAAGACATATCATTTGTGTGAAACAAAATTAAATACAGTAAAAAGTAGTATGTGTCAAGTGTCATATGAGAAGTGAAAATTGCTACTGAAAATGTGTAGCTGGAGAGAGAATTTAAAACATTTATTAAGCATCTATGGTGTGTAAGCACTCTTGTTGGTGCTAGAAGTGATAAAGGATTTAAATAAGATACAGTCTCTACCCTTGGGAAACTTAATAGTCTAGGAGGAGAATTAAAAACAAACATTAATGACTAGAGAACAAAACAGTGCATGATTAATAACAATAAGTGAATCAGAGAGTGCAATCAAGTTCTGAGATAATACTTGTAAAGCATTTACAAAGAATAAAGTGCATCTTAAATGTTAGCTGTTGTTTTCATTTATATTATTATTTGGAGCATTATATTGTATTTGAATTTTGCTTAAAATGTGCAGAAAATTAACAGGTAGTTTATGTAGAAGCAACAGAAGAATTAAATGCATATAAATGAGAGTGTTTAGGACATGTATGGAGATAGCAAGTAGTATAAATTGTCAGGATCACAGATTAAGTAAATGGTAGTAATTACATTAAAATTAAAATGAAGAAGTAAAGTGGTACCAATTGTAGGGACACTTAAACATTGCCCAAAAGGGTAGGAAGACTATATGGTAAACAGTACTGAAAGATCTTGAGCATAATTTATTCATATTTATAAATAATATATATATAATTTATAGAAAAATCCTCCATTGTAAGATAACCATATGCATACCTTCTTCCTTAAATACAGATATCATAAGAGTTATATTTCAATATTTTAAGGATATATTGTTGAGGGCGGTAGCCCCTTGATATTCTTTGTTTGATCTCCAACTTCCTTTGGGACTTGGACCTTTGATACAAGATTTGGTCAAACTAATTTGGGCTACCTGAGATGGCCAGGGTTTTACAGCCCCCCATTCTAATCTGCTCGGATAGACCAAATGGCATCAGGAAATTCCTTTTTGGGAAGAGACTTCTGTCTGTCCCCAAAAGATAACAAGAGAGTCCTTATCTTATTTACATCACTGCATAAAAGAGAAAACTCAAAAATCTTCTCTTTGCAAATGGCCTTGTACCATGCAGCCATTTTGCCCACCGGCTCTCATGTGTTTCCATTCTAATCAATAAAGACTATGTTTCCATACATCATTAAGTAGCAAATTCTTTTGCTGCCGAACCCTCCATTGGTTACTTTGGGGAAGGAAGGAGAGAGAGAAAAGGAACTGACCCATCTCAGTTTAGACCACAATTTACTCCTCATCATTTAATCCTCATCAATATGATTTCATTTATGGGGGTAGCACCTTCTCCAAAGCAGTTCATCACTCAAGTAATTTATAAATTAATAGAAAGTCATATTAGATAGTTGTGAGCAAAAAACAAAAATAAACTCAAATAAACAATATTATTTTCTACCTAATCAATAAAGGGACCCTTCTAATATAGAAGGGGTGGTCTTTATACAACAGACATAGATCATGGTTCAGGGGGATGAATGTTAGATTTTAGGTGAAAAGATTAATTTTTAAATCCAGTTTTTTGTTACTTGTTACATAGGTTGAATCCCTTAAACTCTGTGAATTTCAGATTTCTCAGCTGTAAGATGCAGATATTGAAATACATGATCTTGAAATTTCCTTCTAGTTATGAATCTATGATCTAATAATCCTATGATTATTACTAGGACTAATCTTAAAGTCATTTAAGCTGACAAAATTTTGGCTCTAATGATAGTCTTCAAGGACCTAGAGTTATTTCATATACACATACACATATATATATTATTTCATGTATATATGCATGCATATATATGGATAGAAACAAATATAATATGTTATATATAGTCAGGGAGGGATTTTATTTTGATTAAGATGGCATATTTTTTTAAAAGGAATTTGTTTTGCTTGACTTTTTTTCTTTTCTCAAAAGGATAGATAATGGAAAGGATAATAAGTTAATTTAAAAAATTGAGAGATGTAGAGGATGCTACAGATTTAGAGTGTTTTATGTTCTTTCAAATGTTCAGGTGAGGTCACTGTATTATAAGCTTTATTACTAAATAACTCACATGGAATATTTATGATGTAAAAACAAAACACATCAAAAAAACTTCCCTTAAAAACTATAGTCTCATAGAAAAATAAGATGGAAAATGTTTCTGTTTTGATTGTTCTCTGTTCTCTTTTATCAGAATTAAAAAAAAATCAATGTTTAGGAAAGATATTTAAATATTATATATTTGGCTTGAATTTCCCCTGTCTTGTATACTAGGAATCTGAACATGGCGAGCATGGCAAAAAGAATAATTACATATCACAATTGTAGCCAAATTTGATGTTTTCCAATTTAGTTTTCATGAAAGTATTAGAAATGGTCTTATTTGTCTATACAGATATCCCACCAACATTAATTTATTTTTACTTGATATAAATTAATATAGATTATATAGATAAATGATAGAGGTAGAGAGGCCCAAGTCACAGGAGGCAGTATGGGTTTGGATTCCAGGGAAACGTGGGTTCAAATTTTGCCTTAGATTCTAGTTTTGTGACATGTTTCTGATCATAGTCAATTGTGTAAGATTCAACAGTTTAGAAATTACTTATAATCTGCATAGATAAATAATGATTTCAAATGTAGGAAAAAATACAAGCTATCATATGCGAGGGCTATTCTCACCTGGGTAATACCACCAGGATTACACCCTAGATCTGAGTACTGACAAAACAACAAATTAGCTGAGTCCCTCCCTTACTTTATCATCTTATCTCTGTCTCTGAAATTTATACATCTAAATTTACACATATACTAAGTGGCAGAGATTTGATTAGAAGCCCTGTAAAAACAAAGCACTGTCTTCATTTGACCACAGCTTCTTCATATAGGAAATTTGTTAAATTTGTTTTCCTATACATTACCTATAAACACTCATTCACACACACATTTCTATTCTACATTCTATGAGATTTTCAAATACCATAATAGATGAAATATTTTAATAAGAATATTACAGCAATATGAATATATAATTTGTTCTTATGAATTTTTGTTTTAATGCATGATATATGCTCAGAATATATGACTATTCCTTTTTTACATGCATGTAGATGTCTGTGAAATATATTATATGAGATTCTAGTTGTGATGAACAAGCAGTACAATGTGCAACTTTTAATTTTCATTTTAGCCTCTTTCTATCCATATTTTAATTCTTTCTGAACCTGATTTGATGAAACAGCTTCTTTCCTGCTCCCCTCTTCTTTCTTCTGATGATTTTGATTACCTAACAACTAATTGCATTTTAATTATGTTCTCATTTTTTTCCCAAGATCAGGGACCCTTTTGTAAGAAGAAACAAACAACAAAAAGAAGTAGTTAATTGCTTACTTATAAACAATCCTCAAATTTATTGATTTTTTTTATGACTCAGCAATTCATAATTGTTCTTTCCATAAAGGCTAGGAGATTTCTTGATAGATAAGGAAACTTGAGCTCAAAGTGCTTTAATATGCAATGTGTTCCCTGCTGATAGATGGGAAAAATACAGGGCAAACTGCTGTGATCCACAATCTGCTATCCTCTGCAGAGTGGAGTGCCATTCTTGCTTAATTGTTCTCCACAGAAGAGGGAATTGCTTGCTTGCTACTGTAGCTATTTTGGTTGTAATCCCTAGTCCTGAGACTTGGAAGCCTGATGTCTCTTCCCAGCTACTTTGCTGACTTAGTGTATCAACTGTATTATCAAATGACACAATCTATATGCTGGACAGGTTAGAAGCTCCAGGCAGTTTTAACTTCATTATAGAATCCCCAAGAGACCCCTTCCCCATACTACCTATACTTAATAAAAGATGGATCATCCTTGGATTGCAGCCATGGAATAGTGTAGGACCCATCACAGTGCTGTCCTCTTGGATGATATTTTGATTAATCTTACTCTTGAGGTATAGTACATTGTTGAGTAAGCTACTGTCAGGATTCAGGTCCCTGAAGAAATTCAGAAATTAAGTGATTCAATTCACATTAAGATTGCTACGATTTCTTGAGTACCTACTGTTAATCACCAACAACTGTTAGTTTTGGGGGGAAGGGAAGAAGAGAGTCAGTGTTGAGGGAAGCATACTAATTTATATGGCATAATTTCTGTTCAGAGGGGACTAAAATTCTTACTGAAAAGAAAAGCAGTGATGGTAATAAATATCAAGATGAGAGTCAGCACCATGCTATTCCCATTTTAGCTTAGCAGGGCAATTACTATGTATGTGATCAAGAGTCGAGGGGTGGGAAAGAGTCCTTCTTCTGTTTATTTAAGAATCAGTGGATGAAGTCACCCATGGCTCTATGTAAGTCTGTAAGTTTTTCTTCAGACTATTTCCAAAAGTAGGTCTCTGAGTTGTGTAGTAAGAATAATAATTATGGCATGATGAATCATAATGTATATGCAATGTCTTCCTTTCTGTAATTCAATATATTAGGGTCACTCTGCTTGGAAATTATTTGCTGTGTTATAGGATTCATGAAGCCAAATAGAAATGCAATTATGAAGTAGACATAGTTTGATTTGTGTCCTTTTTCTTCTTTAAATATTCTCCTTTTCCAACCAAACTCCAGGTGCCTAGTGTCTATTTTGGATATCTGGTTCAAGGTTCCACATGTCTGCCATTTCAGATAAGAATCATTCTGATTCTTAAGGCTTTTCCATTCCTCTTTTCACTATCTACTCTTTGTTTCTTGCCTCAAAAAATAATTTTAAAATTCAAATTTAAACTGAAACTTTTTGAGGTAGGCATTTAATTTTCCATTTCCCTGCCTTTGAATGGACAGTCTAAGATGCCTATAATGGGACTCTCTAGAATTCTGGTTCTCAGAATTTTTAGCTCTTTTTAACTATTGCCTTAAATAGAAAGGGAATCTTTTATGTTACTTCTAAGTTTTTAGTGCTTTCTCCCTATCAAATAATTTTATATATATTTATCTGAATATGCACTATATTTCCAACTCTCAATCCTAGAATGTAATTTTTTTTTTTTGAGGACAGGTGATAATTTATATTATGCTTATGACAATAACCAACATAGTAGGAGCCAGTTTCTTTATTTGGAATGTATATGTTAGAGAGGGAATTTCAGGTACCACTGAAAACTTTTAGGAGGCAGTTTAGAGGGAAATGGGTCATTTTCTTAAGCTTTAAATGCCTGCTGGACCTTATTTGAATGCTGACTTCAATCATTAACCTCCCAGAGAGCTAAATTTTAGCAAATTCCTCAATTCTGATTATCTCTTGAGTTCCTCCCCAAATTTATAAGGAAGGTGAAGAATTAATCACAGGAATTTTCCTATGGCTCCAAATATTTTTGAGTTACTTGAAACCCTACTGATGAGGTAATAGGGAACCTCAAAATGATGAGGTAACTTGAACCAAATCATGAGGTAAATACCTAATAATGTAGTATATACCTCAATAGGATTAAGTGAGGTTTAGTGGCAGGATTTGGGGTACAGGAAGTCACATGGAGCTCCCCTGCAACCCCCTTAGGATTCGGCGCAAGGATACAAAGTTAAGTCAGGTCTAGTGGCTGTGAGAGTCCCCTGTAAATGAATTTACAGGCCCGAAAACCTAGATGGGTAAAAGATGTTTATTGCCAGGTTTGGAAGCAAGGTTAAGGTCTGGTTAGTAAAAGGCATTAGATAGAGGAAGATAAATGCCTAAAGCGTCGGGGACAGAGAATCTCTGATGCAAGCATTTTAGCTGGCATCTTTCAAATCTCTGAACCCAAGATGATTCTAGCTTTGCTCTTTTTATCTGCTTTAAGAAGTAATGGGCAGAGCTCAGGTTAATTCCTTTGGCGGGTTTTATCCAAGCCAGCTCAGATCCAGTGGGGGGAGGGAGGAGGGTCTGGGTACAGTCCAAACTAGTTCTGACCAGATCTTGTATCAAAGGGGGCTGAAAACCCAAACCAATTGGGGGCTGATTACAGCCCAAACTGGATCAGATACAGATCTTTTCCCTTAGGAATATCTTGTCCCAAAGGTAGATCAGACAAGGAATCTTAAAGGGGCTACACCTGCTACATTATCTTTTCTTAATATGTATTCCACCTCTAACTACTTCTATATTAGATTACAGAAAATCATAAAAATCTATTATGAAGAGAAAAATCCATATATATGAAGCTTTCACCAATATAAACATTCTTCTTCTGAAACTTAGATTTTCATATGCAACAGTAATGCTGATATTGGTTGGAAAGGAGATATGATCTGGCACAGGATCATGGAATCTCAAAGTTGGAAGGTGACTCAGAGGTAATTTATTGAAGAGTTTTAAAATTTTTACTTTTCTGTCATGGGCCTCAATCCATTCTCAGAATAAAGACTTTCAATTAAAAAAATATATAAAATTACAAATATGTTTTATTTAGGAATCAACTAGGTGGCACTGTGTATTGAACACTGGCCTTCGATTCAGGAAGACCTTAATTCAAATCCAACTTCAGATACTTGTTAGTATTGTAGAGTTAAACAAGTTATTTAGCCTCTTTTATATTTTTTTTTTATGTGTGAAGAGATATAATTAAAAAACAAAAACAAAAAACCTATCCCTCAAGTTGTTGTGAGGATAAAATTAGATAATAGATATAGTTTTACAAACCTTAAAGAGCTCTAAATAAATGCCAGCTACTATTAATTATTGCTATTATTACAAAGGAAGATAATTATATTGAAGTAGTAATTTTTAAAGTTCATATACCCTAAGTTATGAACCCTTAAAATAATTCAAATCATACTTAAAAAGAAGCTCATGTACAACATCCTAGAAAGTGCTTCTCTAGCCTTTTTTTTCTGAAAACTTCAATCGACTTATGAACTTAATCTTAGGTATAATTTGTTCTTCATTTTCAAAGAGGCTTAATCACATCATATAATGTTTTGTCTTACCTGTGAATTGTATTTAAGTGAGGCAGCATTACATAAAGTCTTACTCTCTTCCTGAGTCATTAAAATCCTGTGACAAGACAACGGTCAAGACAACTTACAATGATTTGGAATGTGGTCACAAGTTCAGAGACAATAATAATAGGATTTAAAGCCAAGTTTTCTAATTGCAAACCACCTCCCTTTTCACTATATCATATTACTCTTTATTAACCTGAAGCTAATGTCTTCAAAATTATTTAGCCTTTAGATTACCAAAATAACAACAGGGCTAGCTTTTAACATACTTGTAATATTGGAAAAGTTTGTCTTCAGTCTCCATTTCTGTGTTAATTTCCTCATCATATAGCATTCCCCCATCAAGAATTCATTCCATGGTTAGTTTTTCTGATCAAGTGCTTAATTCCTACTAGCTTCTCTTGTCTGCTTTCCTTGTCTCTTGAGAAAAAATAATTCTTACCTCGGCGTCAACTAAAAGTAGTCCATTGCATCTCTAACTCTTTAAGTACTCTCTCTAGCACTTTAAACCTGATCATCTATTGTGAAATTAAAGTTTTTGTCATCAGATATATATATATATATATATATATATATATATATATATATATATATATATATATAGATAGATAGATAGATATATAGATAGTTAGATATAGATATAGATATAAAGATGTATGTGTGTGTGTATTTTTATGTGTATGGATTTATGTAGACATCACCCACTCCCATACATACATACATATATATATGTGTATATATATATATATATATATATATATATATATATATATATATATATATATATATATATATATATAACTATATATGTGCATAAACACACGCACACAATAAAGAAAAAAGAAGAAAAAGAAAAGGTTAAAAAATCACAGGAAAGTAGGATTTCTGAATTGGAAAATATAAAAAATTCTCAAGAAAGTAGGATTTCTGAATTGGAAAAAGAAAATAACTCTAAAAAAATTAGGGAAATGGAAAAAAAAATTCAATAGAGCCAAATAATTCATTTAAAACTCAATTGGGCATATACAAAAAGAACTAAAAAATGTGAATGAAGAAAATAACTCATTAAAAATCAGGATGGAACAAATAGAAATGAATGATTCATTGAGAACCCAAGAATCAATCAAACAAAACAAACAAACAAAAAATGAAAAGCTGGAGAATAACGTCAAATACTTACTGGGAAAATCTATAGACCTGGAAAATAGATCTAGAAGAGATAATCAGAGGATAATTGGGTTTTCCGAAAACTATGACCAAAAAAAGAGCCAGGATTCTATTTTACAGGAAATCATCAAAGAGAACTGTCCAGAGATAATAGAAACAGAAGAGAAAATAGGCATTGAAAGAATTCATCAAACACCTTCTGGAAAAGACCCTAAAAAAGAACACCACGGAATATTGTGGCTAAGCTGCAGAATTACCACACAAAGGACAAAATATTGCAAGCAGCTAGAAAAGAGCAATTTAAATATCAAGGGGCGACAATAAGGGTCACTCAAGATCTGGCTGCCTCCACATTAAAAGATCAAAGGGCCTGGAACCTGATATTCCAAAAGGCAAAAGATCAAGGATTGCAACCAAGAATAAAGTACCCAGCTAAATTTAGCATTTTCTTCCATGGAAGAAGATGGTCATTCAATGAACCAGAAGAATTCCATTTGTTTCTAAGGAAAAAAAACAGACTTAAAGAAAAAATTTGATCTACATCCACAAGACTGAAGAGAAACAGAAAAGGGTAAACAGAACTCTTGAGAACTGTAACTCTGTTGTGGGTATATAGAAGTACGCATGGATAATTTGATTTTACTGATATAAAAAAAAGGGGGGGAGTAGTAAAGGGAAGGGGGTAGTATTAGAAAAAGGGGAAGGAGTGATAAAAAGAGGGAAACTACATCCCAGGAAGAGGCAGAGAAAATATACCATATCTGAGGGAATTTAGAGAGGGGGAGAATCATTGTGTGAATCTTACTCTCATCAGAAGAGGCTCAAAGAGTAAATAAATAATTGACATATTTATTTTTCAGAGAATTCTCTCTCACCTCATTAAAAGGGGGGAGAGGAAAAGGGAAAAGGAAAAATGGAATAAGGGAATGGACTTGGAAGGAGGGGGGAGGGATACTAAAAAAGGGAGGGCTGCACATCACAAGTGGGGTTTATAAATTAAATATTGGGGAAGGGGTTCATGGGGGTCAAGGGAAAAAGCATAATCTGGGTAAAACATGATGGCAGAAAATACAGAATTAGTAATTTTAACTGTAAATGTGAATGGGATGAACTCTTCCATCAAACGGAGACACATAGCAGACTGAATAAAAATCAGAACCCTACAATCTGTTGTTTACAGGAAACACACTTAAAGCAGGGAGATACATACATAGTAAAGGTAAAAGGTTGGAGCAGAATCTATTATGCTTCAGGTAAAGCCAAAAAAGCAAATGTAGCCCTCCTTATCTCAGATCAAGCAAAAGCAGAAGTTGATCTAATTAAAAGCGATAAGGAAGAAAACTATATCCTGCTAAAAGGTAGCATAAACAATGAAGCCATATCAATACTAAACATATATGCACCAAGTGGTATAGCATCTAACTTTCTAAAGGAAAAGTTAAGAGAATTGCAAGAAGAAATAGACAGTAAAACTATAATAGTGGGAGATCTCAACCTTGCACTCTCAGATTTAGACAAATCAAACCACAAAACAAAAAAGAAAGAAATTAAAAAAGTAAATAGAACATTAGAAAAACTAGGTATGATAGACCTTTGGAGAAAACTGAATGGCGATAAAAAGGAATATACTTTCTTCTCAAGAGTTCATGGATCCTATACAAAAATTGACCATATATTAGGACATAAAGATCTCAAAATTAAATGTAGGAAGGCAGAAATAATAAATGCCTTCTTCTCAGATCACAATGCAATAAATTAGGGGTAAATAGACCAAAAAGTAATTGGAAAATGAATAATCTCACTTAAAGAATGACTGGGTGAAACAACAAATTATAGAAACAATTAATAATTTCACCCAAGATAATGACAATGATGAGACATCATACCAAAATCTGTGGGATGTAGTTAAAGCGGTAATGAGGGGAAATTTTATATCTTTAGAGGCTTATTTGAACAAAATAGAGAAAGAGAAGATTAATGAATTAGTCCTGCAACTTAAAAAGTTAGAAAAAGACTAAATTAAAAACCCCCAACCAAAAATCAAACTTGAAATACAAAAATTAAAAGTAGAAATCGATAATATTGAAAGTAAAAAACTATTGAATTAATAAATAAAACCAAGAGTTGGTTTTATGAAAAAGCCAATAAAATAGATAAACCTTTGGTAAATCTGATCAGAAAAAGGAAAGAGGAAAATCAAATTGTTAGTCTTACAAATGAAAAGAGGGATCTTTCCACCAATGAAGAGGAAATTAGAGAAATAATAAGGAGTTACTTTGCCCAACTTTATGCCAATAAATTTGATAACTTAAGTGAAATGGATGACTTCCTCCAAAAATATAGGCTCCCTAGATTAACAGAGGAGGAGATAAATTGCTTAAATAGTCCCATTTCAGAAAAAGAAATAGAACAAGCTATTAATCAACTCCCCAGGAAAAAATCCCCAGGGCCAGATGGATTCACATGTGAATTCTACCAAACATTTAAAGAACAATTAGTTCCAATGTTATATAAATTATTTGAAAAAATAGGGGATGAAGGAGTCCTACCAAACTCCTTTTATGACACAGACATGGTACTGATACCTAAACCAGGTCGATCGAAAACTGAGAAAGAAAATTATAGACCAATTTCCTTAATGAATATTGATGCTAAAATCTTAAATAAGATATTAGCAAAAAGACTTCAGAAAATCATCTCCAGGATAATACACTATGATCAAGTAGGATTTATTCCAGGAATGCAGGGCTGGCTTAATATTAGGAAAACTATTAGTATAATTGACCATATTAATAATCAAATTAATAAAAAATATAAGATCATCCCAATAGATGCAGAAAAAGTATTTGATAAAATCCAACATTCATTCCTACTAAAAACGCTTGAGAGTATAGGAATAAATGGACTATTCCTTAGAATAATCAGGAGCATATATTTAAGACCATCAGTAAGCATAATATGCAATAGAAATAAACTGGAACCTTTCCCAGTAAGATCAGAAGTGAAACAAGGTTGCCCACTATCACCATTACTATTCAATATAGCACTAGAAACACTAGCCTTGGCAATAAGAGCCGAGAAAGAGATTCAAGGAATTAGAATAGGAAATGAGGAAATCAAACTATCACTCTTTGCAGATGACATGATGGTATACTTAGAGAACCCCAAAGACTGTGCTAAAAAGCTATTAGAAATAATTCAGAATTTTAGCAAAGTTTCAGGATACAAAATAAATCCACATAAATCCTCAGCATTTTTATATATCACCAACAAAATGCAACAGCAAGAGATACAAAGAGAAATTCCATTCCAAACAAATGTTGAGAGTATAAAATGTTTGGGAATCCATCTACCAAAGAAAAGTCAGGAATTATATGAGAACAATTACAAAACACTTGCCACAAAAATAAAGTCAGATTTAAATAATTGGAAAGACATTCGGTGCTCTTGGATAGGCCGAGCGAATATAATAAAGATGACAATACTCCCCCAACTAATCTATTTCTTTAGTGCTATACCAATCAGACTCCCAAGAAACTATTTGAATGACCTAGAAAAAATAACAACAAAATTCATATGGAAGAATAAAAGGTCGAGAATTGCAAGGGAACTAATGAAAAAAAATTCAGATGAAGGTCGTCTAGGTGTACTTGATCTAAAGCTATATTATATAGCAGCAGTCACCAAAACCATTTGGTATTGGCTAAGAAATAGACCAGTCAATCAGTGGAACAGATTAGATACAAAGGACAAAAAAGGGTACATCTATAGCAATCTAGTCTTTGACAAACCCAAAGATACCAAAATTAGGGATAAAAATTCATTATTTGGAAAAAACTGTTGGGAAAACTGGAAATTAGTATGGCAGAAATTAGATATGGATCCACACTTAACACCATATACCAAGATAAGATCAAAATGGGTCCATGATTTAGGCATAAAGAATGAGATCATAAATAGATTAGAGGAACAGAGGATAGTCTACCTCTCAGACCTGTGGAGGAGGAAGGAATTAGTGACCAGAGGAGAACTAGAGATCATTATTGATCACAAAATAGAAGATTTTGATTATATCAAACTAAAAAGTTTCTGTACAAACAAGACTAGCACAAACAAGATTAGAAGGGAAGTAACAAATTGCGAAAATATTTTTAAAGTTAAATGTTCTGATAAAGGTCTAATTTCCAAAATATATAGAGAACTGACCCTAATTTATAAGAAATCAAACCATTTTCCAATTGATAAATTGTCAAAGGATATGAACAGACAATTCTCAGATGATAAAATTGAAACTATATCCACTCATATGAGTGTTCCAAATCACTACTGATTACAGAAATGCAAATGAAGACAATTCTGAGTTACCACTACACACCTGTCAGATTGGCTAAGATGACAGGAACAAATAATGATGAATGTTGGAGGGGATGTGGGAAAACTGGGACACTAATACATTGGTGGTGGAGCTGTGAAAGAATCCAACCATTCTGGAGAGCAATCTGGAACTATGCCCAAAAAGTTATCAAACTGTGCATACCCTTTGATCCAGCAGCGCTGCTACTGGGCTTATATCCCAAAGAAATACTGAGGAGGGGAAAGGGACCCATATGTTCCAAAATATTTGTGGCAGCTCTTTTTATAGTGGCTAGAAACTGGAAGATGAATGGATGTCCATCAATTGGAGAATGGTTGGGTAAATTATGGTATATGAAGGTTATGGAATATTATTGCTCTGTAAGAAATGACCAGCAGGATGAATTCAGAAAGGTTTGGAGAGACTTACATCAACTGATGCTGAGTGAAATGAATAGAACCAGAACATTATTGTACACTTCAATGCTGTATGAAGATGTATTCTGATGGAAGTGGATATCTTCAACATAAAGAAGATCCAACTGACTTCTAGTTGATCAATATGGACAGAAACAACTACACCCAGAGAAGGAACACTGCGAAGTGAATGTAAATTGTTAGCACTACTGTCTATCTACCCAGGTTACTTATACCTTTGGAATCTAATACTTAACGTGCAACAAGAAAATTAGATTTACACACATATATTGTATCTAGGTTATATTGTAACACATGTAAAATGTATTGGATTGCCTGTCATCAAAGGGAGGGAGTAGAGGGAGGGAGGGGATAATTTGGAAAAAGGAATACAAGGGATAATGTTATAAAAATTATTCATGCATGTATACTGTCAAAAATATTTATAAATAAAATTAAAAAAAACCTCAGGGGTGAAAAAAAAATATGTATTGGTCCACCTGCCATCTGGGTGAGGGGTGGGAAGAAGATGGGGAAAAATTGGAATAAAAGGCTTGGCAATTGCCAGTGCTATAAAATTACCCATGCATATATCTTGTAAATAAAAAGCTATAATAAAATAAATTAAAATAAATGGATTTAAAAAAATAAAATATAATCATCTATTGAGTTTTTGCCCAACCACTCAATAAGCATTTAGAAGTTCCCCTCTATATGTCTATCTCTATCTTTATATCTCTTCCTTTAAGTGTCAGAGAAAAATCCCATCTGCCACAAGATTTTCCTTCCTTCCCTTCTTTCCTTCATTTTATTTCCTTTTTTCTCTGTTGATCTTCTAATGAGTGTGTCTGTATTATTATATCAATATCAATGTGTGTGTATGTATGTATGTGTATGTATATTGTACTGATTGACCTACTATGTGTCAGGTACTGTATTGGGCTTTGATATCCAAATAAAAAATAGGTAGTTTTCTAAGAATTTTATATTCTACTCAAATCACCGGGCCCTTCCTCTATATCGTTTAATATTCCATGGATACCAATGGCACTTAGTCTATCTAGTTGTTATTCTTAGCTCTTGCTGCATGATCACCCATACCATTTTTCAATAATACATCTTCAGGACAATATTTTCCATGCAGTGCTTCCCTGCAAATTATTGTTAAAATGTATAATAGATAATAGATACCATGTCACTCTATTGACATTTGGACTACTAGCAATTTTAAATCCTTGTCATGTTAAATGTAGATTAGATATATTCTATCTGGTCTAGAAGGGCAGAACTAAGATTAATAAGCAGAAGGTATAAGGAGAAATTGTATAGCATCATCAGAAGAATTTTGATGCTAAAATATGAATTGTGTTAGAGAACATGTTATCACTGAATTAATTGACTAATTAACAAGTATTTATTAAGTTCCCACTATGTGCTAAAAAGTGTATTAGATATTAGGCATATGAAAACAAAAATATCTGTTTTCCAACTGCTTAGGATTTTACATTCTATAAGGTAAGGCAAGATAATGTGTATAAACAAGCACATTCAGAATAAATGCACAATAAATATAAAATGGTTTAGGGATGGAGATCATTAACACTTGGGGGATGATGAAGAGTTGATCTTGAGAAGGAGTTATTTGATCTGAGATCTGAAAGAACCTAGATATTCTAAGAGACAGAGATGATGACTAGATTTATTCCAGAAATAAGGGATAGTAAGTTTAAAAGTCACAAAAATGGAAAATAGAGTTCTGTGTTTTTTATAGCAAAAAGACTGTTTTGTCTTGATTGTAAAGTATAGAAAAGGCAGCAATTCATAATGAAGCAGAAATGGTAAGTTGAGCTAGATTTGGTCACAAAACCAAAGAGACATTTATGGGTTTTTTTTTTCCTTAGGCCCTATGAGGGACCATTAAAGTTTATTGAATAGATGAATGATATAACCATATTTGATCTATATGACCGGAAAGAAAAGACAGAAAAGGGATAGAGTCTTGGAGCATATCTGCAACAGGAAGAAATGCATAGATGATATACCAAGAAGGGAGATGTAGAGGAAAGGTCAGAAAGAAAGGGAAAGGTCAGGAAGCAATGAATGTCCAAGTAGCATCAAATGCTGCAGGGAGTTTAAAGATTGATGAGTATTCAAAATAAATCATCAAGTTTTGAGACTGAAGAGATGACTTAGTAACTTTAGAATGACCATTTTCAGTTAAGTGATGAACTCAGAAGCGTAATTGCCAAATAGTTTAAATAAATGCTTTGGAAGACAACAAAACACTGGATGAATATTTACACATTTTTCTAGGAGGCCGAGAAGAAGAAGAGAGATATAGGGTTATAGGATAGAGTATTATGCAATCTAACAAATTCTATGTATATTTATGTTGTTATTCAATGATTTCCCTATTCTTTGTCATCTCATAATTTTGGCAATAAAAAGTCTTGATCTACCTAGTTTTCCTTAGTTTAGTGTATTATTAGATTGACCTTGTTTAAAAAGTTATAAATTTTACTGAAGTTTTTAAGGTGTTATTCTGAGACTTCATAAAGTTAACACTTATTTGCACATAAACATCTGAATGATAGCTAAAGAAATTATTTTAGCATGCATACATTTAAAATATTTTGAATAAGAGAATATATCTCTATCATGATCTGCTGATTGAACCACTTTTGGAAGACTGTGGCAAGAGGAAAGTAGCCAGGATGTAAAAAGAACTCAATAGGATATTGTGAAATAATTGGAGATATATATCTTGGAGAAGTGATGATTTTCAACGAGATGACAAAATTCTAAAGGTATGATGTAGGGTAGATAAAAAATTTTATTGGTAAATAACTTCATAGTCAAAAATTGAGATGGATATTCATCATATAAATCTAGATCAACAAAAATAATTGGATAGTGGAGATGGGGAATGAATTGATAGGGAATAATGTTTATCACTGAAATGCAAGAATCAAGTTCTTTACACGTAATAGAAGATGAGGTGGGATTGGCAAGTCCTAGCCTAACAGAATAAGAAATAACTCCGGAAAGACAGCCATCTAACATTGCTTGAATAGTGTTAATGATATGGATTTAATGATATGGATTTTACTTCTTTATTTAGCATTCCGGTTTATTTTTTAGCAGATTTAATTGTTAGGAAATTATTTTCTATGCAGAACCAAAATGTGTCATTGTAATTTCACCTATTAGTTGTACATGATCCTTCTGATCCTTTTAACATTCTATGGATATCAACACAGCAGTGGCTTATCTGCTATGTTTAGTTCTTGCCACATATATCTCTTTCCTCCCTAAAATTACAAAAACTAAGTAATTTGTCAGTAGGAAAGTTTGATAGTTTAAATATTCTGTGACCTGATATTCCCCTCTTGCCAACCTCAATTTGATCTGTAGATGGTATGCATTTTTATATTAAGTTGGCTCTTTAGCAAATGTCATATTAATAATAACTGACATTTATGTAATACTTTCAAGTTTGCAAATCACTTTACTTTCATTATCTTATTTAAATGTATGAACCAATATGTAAGATAATTGCTACAGAAATAATTTCTCCACATTTATATATAGAGAAACTGAGGCTCAGGAAAGTTATGAGCTTTAGTTTCCTAATTTATAAAATGGATACTCAGCTACTAAGTAATAAGGGTATATAGTCTCTATAAAGAACTTTGGAATTGATTGTGTAACATGGGAAACACTGGGAAAGGACCACTCAGCATGATATGCTTGCATCAAAGCAGTCCTGTGCTCTGTAAATGAAGCAGAATTACAGTAGCTCAAAGGAAATGCGAGGTGCACATAGTTAGAGATATCTCATCTTCAAATGTTCAAATGGACTATTTGTGTCCACCCGTGGTAGACTCTCGTCTTTTGAACCTCATATTGGTCTGATCAGACATTGTAGACATTGTGCATCTTGATTCCAATGTAGTGATGTCATTTTGGTCCTCTGAGAATGAAGGAAAGCAATCAACCAACCAACCAATAAGAAATTAAGTATACAATAAGCTAATAAGTATCATAGACAGCCTTCTATACAATTTACCAAACTTCTACTTATTTATAGGCAGGATTTAAAGAAAATTCACATAATGATAAAATACTTGGAGGCCTGTATTTTTTCGTGAAACCATAAGGTAAAATTTTAGCAGTATTGTTCTTCTGAGTCTCCTGTATTTTGTCACCACGATTCAGTTATCTTTTCACCCTGTAACTTCTCACATCATCTAGGATGTTTTCACACTGAAAAATGCCTCCATCATGACAGTCGCCTTCTTCAAATATTTTGTTCCTTTTAATGGCTTCTATTTTGTGAAAGGACCCAATACAGTCATGTTTCTTTCCTTTTTTGACTGTATTTCGAACTCTCTGGTCTATACCTTCTCTATATGTTTTATCTCCTCCCTCCAAAATTTTTACCACCTATTTATGTGATATCTTCCCCATCAGAAAGTAAATTCTGAACCATCTTTTTTAAAAAAGTTGTATTTGTATGACTAGTACTTAGAACAGTGTGCTTAGCCTGGTACATGATAAATCTTTGAGAAATGTTTGGTCTCTACCTGCTTATAGGTATATGTCATAGTGATAAGTGTTTTACATGGAGTCAAGAAAACGCTAGGTCAAAATCCAGTACTTAGCCAAATGATCAGAAAAATTAAAGCTAATATATATGTTTACAATAAAATGATTAAAAGTAATTCCAAAAGTTTTTGATGGAAAGTGCCATCCACATCCAGAGTGGGAACTATGAAAACTGAATATAGATCAATGTGTTTTCACCTTTTTGTGTTGCTGCTTATTTGCTTGTTTTTCTTTCCCTTTCTCATGTTTCCCCCCCCCCCTTTCAATCTGATTTTTTTTTTTTTTGCTCAGCATGATAAATATGGAAATATGTTTAGAAGAATTGCAAACGCTTAACTTACAGCAGACTGTTGTTTTGGGGTAGAGGAGGAGAAAAAAATTTACAAAGGTGACTTTTGAAAACTATCTTTGCATGTATTTGGAAAAATAAAATAACATTAAAAAAGAAACTAAAAACATGTTTACAGATATTTATTTTAAAGGGCTGAAACTATTAAAAGGTGTGCTTGAATCAGACCACCAAGCACTTAGGACTAATTACTTATTGGATAATAACTCTGTTAGCATATGCTTGGAAAAATGGCCGTTCTCACTATTCCTTGCTGGCTTGATCCTTTGGTATATACAGATAATCATAGGAGGGATTAGAGGGTGGAGTGAGAAGAGCCAGACTTACTTTGGAGGTGGACAAGGAGAAGGGAGGTTGGTGGAGAGCTTGTGGCAGTTTTGTTCATCCCCTTTACTTCTCTCCCTAAAGACCAAGGACTTTTGCTTATCCTGACTCTGGCTGATTCTGAAGCCTCCATGGAGCTAGCCCGGAACTTTACAATTTATACTCAAAATAGATATTCTTTAGAAAGATAAGAATTAATACAAAATATAAATAAATTTATCACTTAATTTGTTATAGGAAAAAATAAGGAGTTCTTATGGTTTTAAGCAATAAATAGGGCTTGATTAGTATTCCACTTGTATCGATATCACCTAAGAAAACTGAGGAGAGAAAATGGACAGGATTAAAATGAAAAGGACCTGGACCAAGCTATTGATTAAGGCAATCAAAAAAACTATTATAGTAACCAGTTTGTATCCCAAGACTCAAAGTCACAGAATTGCTTTTTTTTTTTTCTCCTCTAGCCTAAATTGCTTTGTTGTATGTTAAACCAATGAATGTCCTTTCCTCTGTTTCTCTTTTCTGGATTAAGACATTCAGTAATTTCGTTTTATAATGAGTAAATTAGTTTTTGTTGCTGAGATTTATTAACAAACCACATTTCCTCACATTCTGCATTGTGCAGCTGACTTTTTAGCCTAAACATAGAACTTTACATTTATCCATTTTATATTCTTATAGGTTCTTGACTATCATAATAATCATTTGTTTACCATTAACCCTTTGAAAGCTAAACCCTTTCTCTCAAAAACACTCTAATGACACAAAAATCCATTCTACTATTAAAAACAATGGCATGTTTTATATATGCACATTAATATATATAAATATGTATAAATAGAACATATATAATATATGTAAATATATTATATATCATAAAACATGCCATTATTTTAACATACTTATTATATTTATATATTATATATTATACATACAAACTTTTGTCATCATACTTGACCTATTTTCAATATGTACTTATTTATTTCTGCTTTTATTTATATATTTTTGTCTTTTCTATATATCATATCACAAATTAATTTATTGTATTACATCCTCCTTTCTTTTTTCAACTCTAATTCTTTTTTTATAAATTTGATTCAGTGCCCTCTATGTTTAAGAAATAAGGACTTATCAGAGAAACTTACTTCAAAATTCTGTTTTTTATAATCACTGTTGCTAACTGCATTTCCCACCATTTATTCTATTCTCTTTCTCCTTTCACCTTGTCCCTCTTAAAATTATTTTAGTACTGACTACTTCCTCCCCCAATATAGACTATCTTTTATCCCTCTGACCTCTTTGCATATCTCATTCTCCTCCTATTTTCCCTGCAGCATAAGATAGATTTCTTTACACATATGGAATATGTATGTTATTTCTTCTCTGAGCCAATTCCAAATAAGTTCACTCACTCCCTCTCTCCTCTTTCTTCCCCTGAATTGCAAAGGTTCTTACCTCTTTTTTAGGGCAGATAGTTTACAACATTCCACTTCTCCTTTCCCTTTTTCCCAGTACCTTACTCTCTCATCTCTTAATTTCATAATTTTAAAAATATATTATTTTATATTAAACTCACACCTATGTGTGAGAGCCAGGGTCTACATATATTTTTTTTCTAAGTGCTATAATAATGATGAAATATAATGAGCTACAAATATCACCCTCCCATGCAGGAATGAAAACTGATAAATTTCATTGTCCCTTTTGATATTATTTTGCTGATTATCTTCTTATGCTTCTTCTGACTCCCTGTATTTGCTAATAAAATTTTCATTCAGCTCTGGTCTCTTTCATCATGAATGCTTGCAAATCCTCTGTTTTGCAGAATCAGAAATACATTGTACACAATAATAACAAGAATGTGCAATGAGCAACTATGAAAGATGTGATTCTTCTCAGTAATTCAGTTATTCAAAGCAATTCCAGTAGACTTTGGACAGAAAATGTCATCTTCATCCAGAAAAAGAATTAAGGAGACAATGTAAATCAACACATGCTATGTTCACTTCTTTTTTCTATTTTTTTTTTATGTCTCCCATTGTTTTTCTCTTTTGTTCTGATTTTTCTTTCCCAACATGAATCATAAAGCAATGTGTATTAAAAATAAACAAACTTAAAAAAAAGAAAGAAAATTCTCTATTTTATAGAAAGTCCACCTTTTTTTTCTAAAGGTTTCTATTAAGTTTTTTTCTGCATAAGTGATTCTTAGTTTTTACCGTAGATCTATTGCTCTCTGGAATATTATATTTCATACCCTGCAGTCCTTTAATGTAGAAATTGCTAAATCTTATGTTATCCTGAATGGAACTCCACTTTACTTGAATTGTTTCTTTCTGGATGCTTGCAATACTTTCTCCTTGACTTGGGAGTTCTGGGATTTGGCTATAATATTCTTGGAAGTTTTATTTTGTGATCTCTTTCAGGAGGTAATTGGTGTATTCCTTTAATTTCTAGCTTATTTCCTTGATAATTTTTTTTAATTTTATAATTATATTTTTTGATAGTATATATGCATGAGTAATTTTTTATAACATTATCCCTTGTATTCATCTTTCCAAATTTTCCCCTCCCACCCTCTAATCCCTCCCCTAGATGACAAGCAATCCCATTCATTTTACATGTGTTATAGTATAACCTAGATACAATATATGTGTGTCTTGTTCTACGTTAAGTATTAGATTCCAAAGGTATAAGTAACTTGGGTAGATAGACAGCAGTGCTAACAATTTACATTCACTTCGCAGTGTTCCTTCTCTGGGTGTAGTTGTTTCTGTCAATCATTGATCAACTGGAAGTGAGTTGGATCTTCTTTATGTTGAAGATATTCACTTCCATCAGAATACATCTTCATACAGCATTGTTATTGAAGTGTATAGAAATTTTCTGGTTCTGTTCATTTCACTCAGCATCAGTTGATGTAAGTCTCTCTAAACCTTTCTGAATTCATCCTGCCGGTCATTTCTTACAGAGCAATAATATTCCATAACCTTCATATACCATAATTTACCCAACCATTCTCCAATTGATGGACATCCATTCATCTTGCAGTTTTTAGCCACTATGAAAAAAGCTGCCACAAATATTTTGGAACATATGGGTCCCTTTCCCCTCCTCAGTATTTCTTTGGGATATAAGCCCAGTAGCTGCGCTGCTGGATCAAAGGGTATGCACAGTTTGATAACTTTTTGGGCATAGTTCCAGATTGCTCTCCAGAATGGTTGGATTCTTTCACAGCTCCACCACCAATGTATTAGTGTCCCAGTTTTCCCACATCCCCTCCAACATTCATCATTATTTGTTCCTGTCATCTTAGCCAATCTGACAGGTGTGTAGTGGTATCTCAGAGTTGTCTTCATTTGCATTCCTCTGAACAGTAGTGATTTGGAACACTCATATGAGTGGATATAGTTTCAATTTTATCATCTGAGAATTGTCTGTTCATATCCTTTGACCATTTATCAATTGGAAAATGGTTTGATTTCTTATAAATTAGGGTCAATTCTCTCTATATTTTGGAAATGAGACCTTTATCAGAACCTTTAACTGTAAAAATATTTTCCCAATTTGTTACTTCCTTTCTAATCTTGTTTGCATTAGTGTTGTTTGTACAGAAACTTTTTAGTTTGATGTAATCAAAATCTTCTATTTTGTGATCAATAATGATCTCTAGTTCTCCTCTGGTCACTAATTCCTTCCTCCTCCACAGGTCTGAGAGGTAGACTATCCTCTGTTCCTCTAATCTATTTATGATCTCATTCTTTATGCCTAAATCATGGACCCATTTTGATCTTATCTTGGTATATGGTGTTAAGTGTGGATCCATATCTAATTTCTGCCATACTAATTTCCAGTTTTCCCAACAGTTTTTTCCAAATAATGAATTTTTATCCCTAATTTTGGTATCTTTGGGTTTGTCAAAGACTAGATTGCTATAGATGTACCCTTTTTTGTCCTTTGTATCTAATCTGTTCCACTGATCGACTGGTCTATTTCCTAGCCAATACCAAATGGTTTTGGTGACTGCTGCTATAACATATAGCTTTAGATCAAGTTCACCTAGACCACCTTCATCTGACTTTTTTTCATTAGTTCCCTTGCAATTCTCGACCTTTTATTCTTCCATATGAATTTTGTTGTTATTTTTTCTAGGTCATTCAAATAGTTTCTTGGGAGTGTGATTGGTATAGCACTAAATAAATAGATTAGTTGGGGGAGTATTGTCATCTTTATTATATTCGCTTGGCCTATCCAAGAGCAGTGAATGTCTTTCCAATTATTTAAATCTGACTTTTTGTGGCACGTGTTTCATAATTTGTGGCAATTTTTGTGGCAAGTGTTTCGTACTTTTGCTCATATAATTCCTGACTTTTCTTTAGTAGATGGATTCCAAAATATTTTATACTATCAACATTTGTTTGGAATGGAATTTCTCTTTGTATCTCTTGCTGTTGCATTTTGTTGGTGATATATAAAAATGATGAGGATTTATGTGGATTTATTTTATATGCAGGAACTTTGCTAAAGTTGTGAATTATTTCTAATAACTTTTTATTAGAATCTCTGGGGTTTTCTAAGTATACCATCATATCATCTGCAAAGAGTGACAGTTTGATTTCCTCATTACCTACTCTTATTCCTTTAATCTCTTTCTTGACTCTTATTGATGAGTCTAGCATTTTTAATACAATATTGAATAGTAATGGTGAGAGTGGGCAAACTTGTTTTACTCCTGATCTTACTGGGAAAGGTTCCAGTTTATTTCTATTGCATATTATGCTTACTGAAGGTCTTAAATATATGCTCCTGATTATTCTAAGGAATAGTCCATTTATTCCTATACTCTCAAGTGTTTTTAGTAGGAATGGATGTTGGATTTTAATAAATGCTTTTTCTGTATCTATTGAGATGATAATATGGTTTTTATTAATTTGATTATTAATATGGTCAATTATACTAATAGTTTTCCTAATATTAAACCAGCCCTGCATTCCTGGTATAGATCCTACTTGATCGTAGTGTATTATCCTGGGGATGATTTTCTTAAGTCTTTTTGCTAATATCTTTTTTAACATTTTAGCATCGGGGGCGGAGCCAAGATGGCAGAGAATAAACACACGACTCTGTGAACGTCCTCACTCCCTCGCAACCAATTAGATAAATTAAGTCTCAGAATTAGCTCAGGACTGATAGATACCGTAAGGACTGGAAGCACGACTTACCAGCTGAAGAGAATCTGGAGTTTCAACAGAGAAGGTCAGTTCTCAGGGGAGGAAGAAGAGAGACCAGCACAGACGGTGGGGTAGTGGCACACTGCGCCCATTGCGCTGGGAAGGGCTCTGGGATCAGAGAAGCCACTGAGGTAAAGGAATCTGGCACAGGCTGTTAGCTCTTCTCTGCTAATTATTTAGCAGTTCAGAAGAGAAAGCCAAAATATTTTAAAACTCAGATTAGATTTTCCCCGGATCCTGGAGGTGACTCAGCAGATCTCGGCACCAGGGGGCGTGGCCTCAGCTACCACCTGAGAATAGTTAAGAGATTGACAAGTGGGTGGATACGGCCCAAGGAAAAACACATTGCCTAGTTTAGCTGGAGGGAGTGGAACTCAGCTCCAGGAAGTCCCAGAGAAGCGGAACCTTTGAACTAGGGACCGCGGTTTCTGGCAGACACTTCCAGTTTGAGCACAGGGGCTTTTCAAGTCACCTGCTGCAGACATCCACTCCCCACCCAGACACATAGACTGTGCTGCCTTTACTGTTCAGTCTCAAATCTCAGGGAAGCCTCTAAAACACAGCGCCCTTGGGGCACAGCAGTGCTAGTCACCTCTGAGGCACTTCCAGGGAGGGGGTGGGGAACTCTCTCCCAGAGCTCTATCTTAGCTCAGGCGCAGGGGCCGCTGCATCCATCCGGTCTGGGAGGAAGCTGGTAAAGAAGTAAATAAATAATTTCCTACCCCAGGGACAGACCCCAAAAGATTTTTTTAAGTATGAGCAAAAAAGCCAAAAAAACTATAGATTCCTTCTACACAGAGAAAGAGCGGGTATCCAACCCCGAGGAAGTTAACAGCAGAGAGTCAGCACACAACAACCTAAAGGGGAACGATTCCTGCCCCCCATCACATAACTCTCTCCTAGAAGAAACTCTTAAAAAATTAAGGGAGATTGAAGAAAAATGGGGAAAGGAAAGGGAAGCTATGATAGAGAATAACAACGTCCTGAAATTGGAGTTGGAAAAAATAAAGAATTCACAGGAGATGCAGGGAAACAAAATTTATGAATTAGAAAAGGTTAAAAAAACACAGGAAAGTAGGATTTCTGAATTGGAAAAGATAAAAAAGTCTCAAGAAAATAGAATTTCTGAATTGGAAAAAGAAAATAATTCTCAAAAAAAAATTAGGGAAATGGAAAAAAATTCAATAGAGTAAAATAATTCATTTAAAAACGAAATTGGGCATTTACAAAAAGAACTAAAAACTGTGAAAGAAGAAAATAACTCCTTAAAAGTCAGGATGGAACAAATAGAAATAAATGATTCACAGAGAACCCAAGAATCAGTCAAACAAAGCAAAAAAAAAAAAAGAGAAGCTGGAGAACAACGTCAAATACTTACTGGGAAAATCTATAGACCTGGAAAATAGATCTAGGAGAGATAATCTGCGGATTATTGGACTTCCAGAAAACTAAGACCAAAAAAAGAGCCTAGATTCTATTTTACAGGAAATTATCAAAGAGAACTGTCCAGAGATAATAGAAACAGAAGGGAAAGTAGATGTGGAAAGAATTCATCGCACTCCTTCTGAAATAGACCCTAAAAAAAGAACACCACGGAATATAGTGGCTAAGCTGCAGAATTACCACACAAAGGAGAAAATCCTGCAAGCATCTAGAAAAAAACAATTTAAATACCAAGGTGCCACAATAAGGGTCACCCAAGATCTGGCTGCCTCCACCTTAAAAGATAGAAGGGCCTGGAACCTGATATTCCAAAAGGAAAAAGATCAAGGACTGCAACCACGAATGAACTACCCAGCTAAGTTTAGCATCTTTTTCCATGGAAGAAGATGGTCATTCAATGAAACAGAGGAATTCTATATGTTTCTAAGAAAAAAACCAGACTTAAACAAAAAATTTGATCTACATCCACAAGACTGAAGAGAAACAGAAAAAGGTACACAAAACCCTTGAGAACTGTAACTCTGTTGTGGGTATATAAAAAGTACTCAAGGATAATTTGATTTTACTGATATAAAAGAAAAAAAGGGGGGTGTAGTAAAGGGAAGGAGGTCGGTTCAGAAAAAGGGGAAGGAATGATAAAAAGAGGGAAACTACATACCAGGAAGAGGCATAGAAAATACACCATATCTGAGGGAACTTAGTGAGGGGGAGAATCATTGTGTGAATCTTACTCTCATCAGGAGAGGCCCAAAGAGTAAATAATTAACATATTTGTTTTTTAGAGAATTTTCTCTCACCTCATTAAAAGGGGGGAGAGGAAAAGGGAAAAGGAAAAGGAGAATAAGTGAAGGGACTTGGAGGGAGGGGGGAGGGATCCTAAAAAAAAAAAAAAGAGGGAGGGTTGCGCGTCACAAGGGGGGTCTGTAAATTAAATATAGGGGAGGGGGATCAGGGGGGTCAAGGGAAAAAGCATAATCTGGGGATAATACGATGGCAGAAAATACAGAATTAGTAATTTTAACTGTAAATGTAAATGGGATGAACGATCCCATCAAACGGAGACGGATAGCAGATTGGATCAAAAAGCAGAACCCTACAATATGTTGTCTACAGGAAACACACTTAAAGCAGGGAGATACATACAGAGTAAAGGTAAAAGGTTGGAACAGAGCCTATTACACTTCAGGTAAAGCCAAAAAAGCAGGGGTAGCTATCCTTATCTCAGATCAAGCAAAAGCAGAAGTAGATCTCCTTAAAAAAAGATAAGGAAGGCAACTATATCCTGCTGAAAGGTAGCATAAATAATGAAGCCATATCAATACTAAACATATATGCACCAAGTGGTATAGCATCTAACTTTCTAAAGGAAAAGTTAAGAGAACTGCAAGAAGAAATAGACAGTAAAACTATAATAGTGGGAGATCTCAACCTGGCACTCTCAGATTTAGACAAATCAAACCACAAAACAAACAAGAAAGAAATTAAAAAAGTAAATAGAACATTAGGAAAACTAGGTATGATAGACCTTTGGAGAAAACTGAATGGCAATAGAAAGGAATATACTTTCTTCTCAGCAGTTCATGGATCCTATACAAAAATAGACCATATATTAGGACATAAAGATCTCAAAATTAAATGTAGGAAGGCAGAAATAATAAATGCCTTCTTCTCAGATCACAATGCAATAAAAGCTACATTCAGTAAGAAGTTAGGGGTAAATAGACCAAAATGTAATTGGAAACTGAATAATATCATCTTAAAGAATGACTGGGTGAAAGAGCAAATTATAGAAACAATTAACAATTTCACCCAAGATAATGACAATGATGAGACATCATATCAAAATCTTTGGGATGCAGCTAAAGCAGTAATAAGGGGAAATTTTATATCTTTAGAGGCTTATCTGAAGAAAATAGAGAAAGAGAAGATTAACGAATTGGGCTTACAACTTAAAAGGCTAGAAAAAGACCAAATTAAAACCCCCAACCAAAAATTAAACTTGAAATACAAAAATTAAAAGTAGAAATCAATAATATTGAAAGTAAAAAAACTATTGAATTAATAAATAAAACCAAGAGTTGGTTTTATGAAAAAGCCAATAAAATAGATAAACCTTTGGTAAATTTGATCAAAAAAAAGAAAGAGGAAAATCAAATTGATAGTCTTACAAATGAAAAGGGGGATCTTTCCACCAATGAAGAGGAAATTAGAGAAATAATAAGGAGTTACTTTGCCCAACTTTATACCAATAAATTTGATAATTTAAGTGAAATGGATGACTTCCTCCAAAAATATAGGCTCCCTAGATTAACAGAGGAGGAGATAAATTGCTTAAATAGTCCCATTTCAGAAAAAGAAATAGAACAAGCTATTAATCAACTCCCCAGGAAAAAATCCCCAGGGCCAGATGGATTCACATGTGAATTCTACCAAACATTTAAAGAACAATTAGTTCCAATGTTATATAAATTATTTGAAAAAATAGGGGATGAAGGAGTCCTACCAAACTCCTTTTATGACACAGACATGGTACTGATACCTAAACCAGGTCGATCGAAAACTGAGAAAGAAAATTATAGACCAATCTCCTTAATGAATATTGATGCTAAAATCTTAAATAAGATATTAGCAAAAAGACTTCAGAAAATCATCTCCAGGATAATACACTATGATCAAGTAGGATTTATTCCAGGAATGCAGGGCTGGTTCAATATTAGAAAAACTATTAATATAATTGACCATATTAATAATCAAATTAATAAGAACCATATGATCATCTCAATAGATGCAGAAAAAGCATTTGACAAAATGCAACATCCATTCCTACTAAAAACTCTTGAGAGTATAGGAATAAATGGATTATTCCTTAGAATAATCAGGAGCATATATTTAAGACCTTCAGTAAGCATAATATGCAATAGAAATAAACTGCAACCTTTCCCAGTAAGATCAGGAGTGAAACAAGGTTGCCCACTATCACCATTACTATTCAATATAGTACTAGAAATGCTAGCCTCGGCAATAAGAGCCGAGAAAGAGATTCAAGGAATTAGAGTAGGAAATGAGGAAATTAAACTGTCACTTTTTGCAGATGACATGATGGTATACTTAGAGAACCCCAAAGACTCTGCTAAAAAGCTACTAGAAATAATTCAAAATTTCAGCAAAGTGGCAGGATACAAAATAAATCCACATAAATCCTCGGCATTTTTATATATCACTAACAAAATGCAACAACAAGAGATACAAAGAGAAATTCCATTCCAAACAAATGTTGAGAGTATAAAGTATTTGGGAATCCTTCTACCAAAGAAAAGTCAGGAATTATATGAGAAAAATTACAAAACACTTGCCACAAAAATAAAGTCAGATTTAAATAATTGGAAAGACATTCAGTGCTCTTGGATAGGCCGAGCGAATATAATAAAGATGACAATACTCCCCAAACTAATCTATTTATTTAGTGCTATACCAATCAGACTCACAAGAAACTATTTGTATGACCTAGAAAAAATAACAACAAAATTCATATGGAAGAATAAAAGGTCGAGAATTGCAAGGGAACTAATGAAAAAAAAACTCAGAGGAAGGTGGTCTAAGTGTACCTGATCTAAAGCTATATTATATAGCAGCAGTCACCAAAACCATTTGGTATTGGCTAAGAAATAGACTGGTAGATCAGTGGAACAGATTAGATACAAAGGACAAAAAAGGATACAGCAACCTAATCTTTGACAAACCCAAAGATACCAACATTAGGGATAAAAATTCATTATTTGGAAAAAACTGTTGGGAAAACTGGAAATTAGTATGGCAGAAATTAGATATGGATCCACACTTAACACCATATACCAAGATAAGATCAAAATGGGTCCATGATTTAGGCATAAAGAGGGAGATAATAAATAGATTAGAGGAACAGAGGATAATCTACCTCTCAGACTTGTGGAGGAGGAAGGAATTTATGACCAGAGGAGAACTAAAGATCATTATTGATCACAAAATAGAAGATTTTGATTACATCAAACTAAAAAGTTTCTGTACAAATAATACTAATGCAAACAAGATTAGAAGGGAAGTAACAAATTGGGAAAATATTTTTAAAAACAAAGGTTCCGACAAAGGTCTAATTTCCAAAATATATAGAGAACTGACCCTAATTTATAAGAAACCGAACCATTCTCCAATTGATAAATGGTCAAAGGATATGAACAGACAATTCTCAGAGGAAGAAATTGAAACTATATCCACTCACATGAAAGAGTGTTCCAAATCACTACTGATCAGAGAAATGCAAATTAAGACCACTCTGAGATACCACTACACACCTGTCAGATTGGCTAAAATGACAGGAACAAATAATGATAAATGTTGGAGGGGATGTGGGGAAACTGGGACACTAATACATTGCTGGTGGAGTTGTGAAAGAATCCAGCCATTCTGGAGAGCAATCTGGAATTATGCCCAAAAAGTTATCAAACTGTGCATACCCTTTGACCCAGCAGCGCTACTACTGGGATTATATCCCAAAGAAATACTAAAGAGCGGAAAGAGACATATATGTGCCAAAATGTTTGTGGCAGCTCTTTTTGTTGTAGCTAGAAACTGGAAGTTGAATGGATGTCCATCAGTTGGAGAATGGTTGGGTAAATTGTGGTATATGAAGGTTATGGAATATTATTGCTCTGTAAGAAATGACCAGCAGGAGGAATACAGAGAGGCTTGGAGAGACTTAAATCAACTGATGCTGAGTGAAATGAGCAGAACCAGAAGATCACTGTACACTTCAACAACAATACTGTATGAGGATGTATTCTGATAGAGGTGGAAATCTTCAACATAAAGAAGATCCAACTCACTTCCAGTTGATCAATGATGGACAGAGGTAACTACACCCAGAGAAGAAACACTGGGAAGTGAATGTAAATTGTTAGCACTAATATCTGTCTGCCCAGGTTACATGTACCTTCGGATTCTAATGTTTATTGTGCAACAAGAAAATGATATTCACACACATGTATTGTACCTAGACTATATTGTAACACATGTAAAATGTATGGGATTGCCTGTCATCGGGGGGAGGGAATGGAGGGAGGGGGGGATAATTTGGAAAAATGAATACAAGGGATAATATTATAAAAAATATATATAATAAAAAATTAAAAAAAAAGATTTTAGCATCAATATTCATTAAGGAAATTGGTCTATAGTTTTCTTTCTCAGTTTTCAATCTACCTGATTTAGGTATCAGTACCATGTCTGTGTCATAAAAGGAATTTGGCAGGACTCCTTCTTCCCCTATTTTTTCAAAGAGTTTATATAACCTTGAGGCTAATTGTTCTTTAAATGTTTGGTAGAATTCACATGTAAATCCATCTGGTCCTGGGGATTTGTTCCCGGGGAGTCGATTAATAGCTTGTTCTATTTCTTTTTCTGAAATGGGAGTATTTAAGCAATTTATCTCCTTTTCTGTTAATCTAGGAAGCCTATATTTTTGGAGGAAGTCATCCATTTCACTTAATTTATTAAATTTATTGGCATAAAGTTGGTCAAAGAAACTCCTTATTATTTCTCTAATTTCTTCCTCATTGGTGGAAAGGTCCCCCTTTTCATTTGTAAGACTAACAATTTGATTTTCCTCTTTCCTTTTTCTAATCAGATTTACCAAAGGTTTATCTATTTTATTGGGTTTTTCATAGAACCAACTCTTGGTTTTATTTATTAATTCAATAGTTTTTTTTTTTTTTTTACTTTCAATATTATTGATTTCTCCTTTTAATTTTTGTATTTCAAGTTTAATTTTTGGTTGGGGGTTTTTAATTTTGTCTTTTTCTAGCTTTTTAAGTTGCAGGCCAATTCATTAATCTTCTCTTTCTCTATTTTGTTCAGATAAGCCTCTAAAGAAATTTCCCCTCATTACTGCTTTAGCTACATCCCACAGATTTTGGTATGATGTCTCATCATTGTCATTACCTTGGGTGAAATTATTAATTGTTTCTATAATTTGCTGTTTCTCCCAGTCATTCTTTAAGATGATATTATTCAGTTTCCAATTACATTTTGGTCTATTTACCCCTAACTTCTTACTGAATGTAGCTTTTATTGCATTGTGATCTGAGAGGAAGGCATTTATTATTTCTGCCTTTCTGCATTTAATTTCGAGATCTTTATGTCCTCTTATATGGTCAATTTTTGTATAGGTTCCATGAACTGCTGAGAAGAAAGTATATTCTTTTCTATCGCCATTCAGTTTTCTCCAAAGGTCTATCATACCTAGTTTTTCTAATGTTCTATTTACTTTTTTAATTTCTTTCTTTCTTTTTTTCTGGTTTGAGTTATCTAATTCTGAGAGTGCAAGGTTGAAATCTCCCACTATTACAGTTTTACTGTCTTTTTCTTCTTGCAACTCTCTTAACTTTTCCTTTAGAAAGTTAGATGCTATACCACTTGGTGCATATATGTTTAATATTGATAATGGATTCATTGTTTATGCTACCTTATAGCAGGATATAGTTTTCTTCCTTATCTCTTTTAATTAGATCAACTTCTGCTTTTGCTTGATCTGAGATAAGGATGGCAACCCCTGCTTTTTTGACTTTACCTGAAGCATAATAGATTCTGCTCCAACCTTTTACCTTTACTCTGTATGTATCTCCCTGCTTTAAGTGTGTTTTCTGTAAACAACATATTGTAGGGTTCTGATTTTTTATCCCTGTCTGCTATCTGTCTCCGTTTGATGGGATAGGAACTAATATGAATGGCATCACGAGGGTTTAACTGTCTCTTATTCCCAATCAGTGAAATTGACCTTCCCGTGCAGAGGCGGGAATACCAATACAAGACGAGAAGACCCTGTGGAGCTTAAGACACATAACTCAATGCATACTCCCAACTAACCTACTGGAACAAAAATGTATAATGCCCTGAGTTGTAGTCTTTGGTTTGGATGACCTTGGAGCATAAAACAACTTCCGAATGAAATAACCTAGATTAACCTATCTAAGTGTAGAGTTTATCCCATTCACATTTACAGTTAAAATTACTAATTCTGTAGGAATTTCCTGCCATCATATTTTACCCAGATTATGCTTTTTCCCTTTACCCCCCTGAACCCCTTCCCCAATATTCAATTTATAGACCCCACTTGTGACACGCAGCCCTCCCTTTTTAGTATCCCTCCCCCCTCCTTTTAAGTCCCTTCCCTTTTCTTGTACCCTTCCCTTATTCCCCTTTTCCTTTTCCCTTTTCCTCTCCCCTCTTTTAATGAGGTAAGAGAGAATTCTCTGAAAAACAAATATGTCAATTATTTACTCTTTGTGCCTACTCTGATGAGAGTAAGATTTGCACAATGTTTCTCCCCCTCTCTAACTTCCCTCAGATGTGGTAGATTTTCTATGCCTCTTCCATGGATGTAGTTTCCCTCTTTTTATCACTCCTTCCCCTTTTTCTGATACTACCCCCTTCCCTTTACTACTCCCCTTTTTTATATCAGTAAAATCAAATTATCCAGGCGGACTTTCTGTATATCCACAACTGAGATACAGTTCTCAAGAGTTCTTTTTACCTTTTTCTGCTTCTCTTCAGTCTTGTGGATGTAGATCAAATTTTTTCTTTAAGTCTGGTTTTTTTCTTAGAAACAAATGGAATTCCTCTGTTTCATTAAATGACCAACTTCTTCCATGCAAGAAAATGATAAACTTAGCTGGGTAGTTTATTCTTGGTTGCAATCCTTGATCTTTTTCCTTTTGGAATATCAGATTCCAGGCCCTTTGATCTTTTAATGTGGAGGCAGCCATATCTTGAGTGACCCTTATTGTGGCACCTTGATATTTGAATTGCTTTTTTTCTAACTGCTTGCAATATTTTTCCTTTGTTTGGTAGTTCTGCAGTTTAGCCACAATATTCTGTGGAGTTCTTTTTTTAGGGTCTTTTTCAGAAGGTGTTCAATGAATTTTTTCAATGCCTATTTTCCCTTCTGTTTTTATTATCTCTGGACAGTTCTTTTTGATGATTTCCTGTAAAATAGAATCTAGACTCTTTTTTGATCATACTTTTCAGGAAGTCCTATGATCCTCAGATTATCTCTCCTACATATTTTCCAGGTCTATAGATTTTCTCAGTAAGTATTTGACGTTATTATCCAGCTTTTCATTTTTTTTTTTTTGATTTATTCTTGGGTTCTCCATGAATCATTCATTTCTATTTGTTTCATCCTGATTTTTAATGTGTTAATTTATTCATTCACATTTTTTAGTTCTTTTTGTATATGCCCAATTGAGTTTTTAAATGAATTATTTTGCTCTATTGAATTTTTTTTCCATTTCCCTAATTTTTTTAAAGTTATTTTCTTTATCCAATTCAGAAATCCTACTTTCTTGAGACTTTTTTATCTTTTCATTTCAGAAATCCTACTTTCCTAGGATTTTTCAACCTTTTTTAATTCACAAATTTTGTTTTCCGCACCTCCTGTGAATTCTTTATTTTTTCCAACTCAAATTTCAGGATTTTGTTATTCTCTATCATAGCTTCTCTTTCCTTTCCCCATTTTTCTTCAAACTCTCTTAACTTTTTAATAGTCCCTTCTGGAAGAGAGTTATGTGACAGGAGGCAGGTATCATTCCCCTTTAGAGTGTTATCTGCTGACTCTCTGCTGTTAACTTCCTTGGGGTTGGATACCTGCTCTTTCTCTGTGCAGAAGGTATCAATCATTCTCTTCAGCTTCTTACTCATTGTTAAAAATCTGTTGGGGGTCTGCCCTAGGGGGAAAACATTTATTTATTTATTTATTTACCAGCTTCCTCCCACATTGGATGGATGCAGCAGGCCCTGTGCCTGAGCTAAGAGAGAGCTCTGGGAGAGAGCTCCCCTCTCCAAGGAAATGTCTCAGAGGTATTTAGCATGGCTGTGCTGTGAGGAGTGCCCAGTGAAGGACCCCAATGTGTGGCCTAGCGACTGCCCTTAGGTTTAAGGCTTAACAGTGAAGTCACTAACCCCAGCCAATGTGTCCCGTGGTGCATGGATATCAGCAGCTGAAGTGAAAAGCCCCTGTGCTCAAAGTGAAAGTGTCTGCCAGGAAATCTTGGTCCCTATTTCAAAGGTTACACTTCTCTGGGAGTCTGCTTTTCTGGGAATTCCTCCACTGCTAGAGTTCCACTGCCTCAGGCTGAGATTGGAACTATGTGGATTAGATGTTGCCTCAGGCTGTGTCCCTGCTGTTCAGGCTCTTAACTACTTCAAGGAGAAGCCCCCTGGCAGCAGAAGGGGGCTTCACAGCAGTGCAGAGATCTATTAGGTCACTTCCGGATTGGGGTGGATTAAGGATCTGCCTTTATATTTTAAAGTAGTTTGATTTCTCTTCTGAACTGCTGTTTTATAAGCAGAGAAGAGCTATCAGCCTGTGTCAGATTCCTCTATCTCAGTGGCTTCTCTGATCCCAGAGTTCTCCCCACCCTGAGGGGTGCAGTGTATTCTTACCTAACCTTGTCTGTGCTGGCCTTTTTTTTTTTTCCCCTCCCCTTGGACCCGGCCTTTTCTGTTGAAATTCCAGATTCTCTTCAGCTGGTAAGTTGTTCTTCTAATCTTTGTGGTTTTTATCAGTCCAGTGTTATTTTTGAGTCTGATTTAACTAATTAGCAATGAGGGAAGAAGGGAGTTTACAAATTCATGTGTATCTTTTCCACCATCTTGGCTGCACCCCCTTGGTAATTTCTTGAAAGGTGATGTCCAGGCTCTTTTTTTAATCATGACTTTGATGTGGTCCAAAAATTTTTTCCATTATCTCTTCTGGATCTATATTCCAGGTCAGTTGTTTTTCCAATTTCACTTTTTCCCTTTTTTTTTCCCTTTTCTTTTCTTTTCTTTTTCTTTTTCTTTCTTTCTTCTTCTTCTTTTTTTTTTTTTTTTTTTTTTTTGGTTTTGCTTTATTGTATCTTCATTTCTTATAACATTATTAACTTCCATTTGCTCAATTCTCATTTTTAAGGAATTAATTTTTTTTCATCAACTCTTTTTACCTACTTTCTTAATTAGCTTAGTTTGATTTTTAAGGCATTTTTCTCTTCATTAGCTTTTATATGTTTTTTTGTATTTTTTCTTCAGTCTCATTTTTTCCCCAATTTTTCTTCCACTCATCTTACTTGATTTTCTAAATTTCTTTTGAGTTTTTCCATAGCCTCAATCCAATTCTTATTTTTCTTGGAGACTTTGGATGTAGGAGCTTTGACTTTGTTAGCTTCTTATGAGTATGTTTTTAAATTTTCCTTGTCACCATAGTAATTTTCTATAGTCAGAATTTTTTCCTTCTGTTTGCTCATTTCTCCATTCTATTACTTAGCTTCTAATTCTTTGCTAAAGTAGGTCTCTGTTTCTAGGGGGCATTTGCATTGTACCAAACTTCAGGGATTCTGTGTAGCTGTTTTCAGAGACCTTCTAGGGACCTAACCAAGAGCATTCTTTTCTCCCCTGGCACTGTTAGGAGTGACCCTGTCTTACTGTAACTATAGATGTAGTATGCTAAAGCAACAGAATTCTTCTTTACTAATGCTGAGGCCAGGGCCTGGTCTGGGGCTGGGGCTATGCTGGCTTCTGCTGGATTTGTGTTGGATTCCCCCTCTGTTGCCATAGACCTTTTTGCTGACCTTCCAACTCCTTTGTGATGTCTCTGGGCTCAGAGGTCTTGAAGCCACCAGCACTGCTGCTGTCTCAGAGATCCTTCACTATGACTGGACCTGACTCCACAGAGCTTTGCTGGCCAGCCTGCACCAGGACTACACATTGGATTCCCACTCTGGTATCTCAGACCTTTTCTGCTGAACCTCTAAGTTTCAATTGACTGGAAAATGTTCTATTCCACCTATTTGAGTGATTTGATGCTCTAAAATTCGATTAGGATCATTATCTAAAAGAATTTGGAGTGGCTTGGGGGAGAGATTGAATGAGTTCCTGTCTATTTTTCACCATCTTGGCTCTGCCTCCCCTTCTGCTCATATCTTTCCTTCAAAGCACTTTCATCTATCATATCCTGTCTGTGCCTTAAAATTCTCTAATAACGTAGATATTACTTTCCATTTTAAAGATAAGGCAAAGGTAGGTAGCATGTTGAAGATCATATAGCAAGTTAATTTTGGAGGCATAATCATAATCCCTGTCTGTTCATCTATCTATCCATGTGTGTGTGTGTGTGTGTGTGTGTGTGTGTGTATAAACATATATATTGAAAAAGGGTTGTTTTTTGTGTGTATGTGTACATCCATATGATCATATATGGTTGTATTATATATGTAGGTACATAGATCTATATCTATATACACATATAGATATATGTGAATGGGTGGGTGTTACCCTCATTTTAAAGATAAACAAACTGAGGCAGACAGAAGTTAAATGACTTGCTCAGAGTTATAGCGTTTGTAAATGTCTCAGGCTCAATTTGTACTTGGGGTTTTCCAGACCTCCAGTTCCAGTGTTCTGATATACATTATATTAAGATAATATACAAAGTGCTATGTTAATTTAGGAGACAGATGTTTATTTTATTCTGGTTCAGGAATTGTTTCCTTTGTTATGCCATTGCACTTATTTGTCATCTATTTAATGTTATACCTAAGGACAGAGATATGTCTTAGTGTGTTTTTTTTTTTTGGTTGGTTTTTTTTTTTTTTTGCATTTTAATTGAATATCAACATAGAACCTGGCACAGAGTCTCGAATATAGTGGTTTCTCAATCAATATCATTAAGTGAATGCCAGTTTCTCCCATCATCCCTAAAAACATACCTTAACATCAGTCCAACAAATCATAGGACAAAGATAGAAGATTTTCTGAGGTAGTTATACTATAATAAAAGTTTTAGGTTTTGGCAGCCAAGCAAGCCAATTCCCATGGCAGGCTGTGTGCATATTCCTCTGACTGCCAACCCAGACACTTCATTAGACTTTAAGAAGACTTTTACATCTCTATTTTTAAGTGATTTGATATCTGCTCTTTTAGAAGAGAAGGAATGCTTTAGTAAAAACAGAAAACACAGATTTCTCTTGTACGATTCTATCAGGTTGCATTGTGAATTTCATGTTAATTTGTTTAATTAAAATGCTGCAATGCCCTCCCTCTATGATTAGGTATGATCATTTCCCAATATACCAAGGGGAAAATATCATCAAAATCAAATATTTATTCCATAGCCACTCTGTGGCTCTTGGGGATATGCAAAGAGAAGGATAAAAGGGGCATGAACTTTTTGATTAAGATGACTGTATGTACATGAATATTTATCACTGGAAACCAAACACCATATTGTTCATCTCTGCTCTTGTTTAGTGTTGGGATACAGCCCGTAATCCAATCAATAAATTAATGTCAGGTTCTAGAGAATGGAAATGGGACATAATGATAATTTGGTAGACACAGTCTTTTTATAAATTTTGACAGTGGTCCTAAAATATACATATATTAAAAGTTGTGGAATTATTGGGACCCAGTTTTACAGACAAAAAAAATAACCCTTATCATTGGTATTTCTTTAATGTCACATATCAAACGATGAAATGTATAATACTCTTTTCATCATGATGATAACATCCCATTGTCAATTAAATTAAGGAATTAAAAATAGTTTAATACAATAATAGAGAATGTTTCATGAGAATTTTGATAACTACTTTGGTGCTTCATCCTCCACTTCCAATTCTCCCCTCAATTTCCATTGTATTTTCTTCCCATACTTCCTCAGTCTCTGCTCTAGGACTGTTATTCTTTTTCTTTTCCCTTCTAACAAAATTTCATTCCAGATCTCTTGTTCATCATGAGTTTTACCCCTTTTAGGGAATTTCATTTCAACAAAAATCTAGATCTTAAACCTGGGGAATCTAAAGATGTTAGCTCAAGCCTCAGGGTGTTGACAAGAGAGATACTTGGGAGAGTAGTGGAAATATACTACTATTCACAGGGTCTTATAAAATAGTAGACTAACTTCTCTGCCTATAGTGGTGCTCTTAACTAATATAATTTAAAGGTCAAACCAAACACCAAAAGGTAATAAAGGTGATGAAGAATGGAAATACTTAATATTGAAAGGACTGTGCAGATAGAGCACTAAAACACTGCTAGTAGACTTGTAGACTTTTCCAATTATTCTGGAGGACAATATAAAATCATGCTTAAAAAAAGAAAAAAATAATAACAAATATGTCCATATATTATAACCCAAAATGTTTTTGCTGCCGAGCAAAAATCCCAAGAGATTAAGTACAGAACAGAGGATTCCATATATTTATTTTGCAGAAGAAACTTATCATTTGTAAGGAAATATTCTGAAGTTGCTAATAGTTTACTTGTGGCAAAGAAAATTAATGTTGTCAGGGATCATGAAAAACAATCCAGGAGCAAAACTAAAAAATAAGGAACTATGAAGTCTAAGTATCAAATTGAAGGATATATGATAACTAAAAGGGTTCAAATATGGTGAGAATTTGTCTAGAATGGAAAGCAACACAGCAATGAAAGATGGGACTGGTCAAGCTAACAAATTATGTGAAAATTCAAGGTCATTGAAATCAAGTAAGATATAGAGAAAATAAAAGGGTTAACCAGGGATTAGCAAACTAGATCAATCAACAGACCAATATGATGCTATGCATTCCAGTCTAGACTCAGAAGATCTCACTTGAGATCAAAGTTTAAGCTAAATTATTAACATTTGATGAATCAGATTTGGGATTCAAGTATAGAGCAGGTCTGAGCCAAACAACAAATTGGTTCTACCAGGGCAAATCTAACCATTTCTTTTTAAGGGAATTGAAGTAGTTTACTCACCTTGGACATCTGATATTTTCCTTTGTACCCTTTCCTTGGACCATAGAAGGCTGAGTGAAATTAGCAATTATTAACTTTTCTTTTAGCAAATTGAAATAGATAACCTGCCCTTTTCAGAAAAAATGGGAGGAAAAAAACACCCTATTTTATGAAGGAAAAAACAAGTCTGCAAAAGAAGCTAAATAGTTCCACAATACATTGCTGCCAAGACTACCTAATTCTATATTCTGAATGACAAATTGATAGTATTGAAATATTTTTATATGTTAAAAATTCAAGGAAAATGTAATTAGCTGTTTTTGGTGATATTTCAGCATTTAACTTGCCAGTATTGATTTTAGTTTTAATATACAAGATTGAATATCATCAAAGCCATTTTTTGTGGGGGGAGGGGAGTTGTTCTTTCCTGGATTTTTGAATAATTCAAAGAACTAAAATTTCATCTGTGTGGTTGTTCTTTCCACTGATGAATATTAGAGATCTCCTTTTTTCATTAGTATATGATTTTTGAGAGTTGCTATAACTACAATATTTATCACCTTGTCACCAACTTGCTCATGACCCACCCCAAATGTAGTTAGATTTATCTTTGGACAACATGTATCTAGTTACTCCAATACTAATCTCATATTTTTTTTTGCTTAACATTATTAAAAGCTCTATATGGAAAGGGTTGTTTCTCAAAATATATCAAGTTCTTTGTATCAAAAATGATCCAGTCAAGTGTCAGTTTTCTCATCTCTACTTGTAAGGTGACTTACAAGTAGACTTTAATGTAATGACTGCATCATTTCTAAGTCCAAAAACAAGTCACTTAATCCTAAATCTTACTTTTCTCATATGTAAAATGGAGTGGTATGGTATATGCCTTACCTACCTCACAAAATTTTGGAGATACCCTATATATTTTGAAAGTCCTTTATTTCTTTCTGGAAGCTTTACAAAACTCATTGATATTTAATTGCCCTTGATCAGTGGTAGGGAAATATATCATTAGTTGGGGAATCAAATACTATTGGCTGTCTTTCTCTCTCTAAGTTGCTTAGACCCAGCATGTGTTACCTTAGGGAATACTTGTTTAGTGTTAATGTTTATTTTAGTAAATAAGAAGTCAATGTATGAGACTACCTATACTAAAAAATTCAAGCTGGTTTTGACCTCACAGAGAAAGGTTTAGGGATGTAATTAATAAGAATAAAAGACAAAATACAAACCCAGGTCTTTTGGACAGCAAACTCAACATGTAATCTGCTTTACAACCTTTCTATATCTATGCAAATATTTATATTATTATTAAGTATATATGTATATATTATATTATAATCTTATTTCCTAGCAATCATTGAACTTGCGTGGTTTCAAATCTTGAGAATTTTCTGTCTTGGTATCTATTTTCAAAATTGGCTTACATTTTAGTTATATTTGAGTTAAGCATCTCTTCCTTATGTCCCCTATCATATGGCCCTAGAACATATAAAGGAGAGTGTGAAAGAACAGGAGAGAAATCTTGCATTAACAATTCAAACCTCTTAGATCTTTTCTTGGCATAGTGTGTTCCAGAAAATATACAATTCAAATGTCATCAATTCAAACTGCCAGGTTTACTTGGTAAAACTGCCCTGAATTATGAAGAACTGATTCACTTGAGGTTTTATAGCATAATAGATAAAGACCCAGCCTTGGAGTCAAAATGATGTGAGTTCAAGACCTGATTCTAATAAACATTGAATATGTGACCCTTGACAACAAGTCAATCAACCTTTTAGTGCCCCAGGCAACTTTCCAAAACTCCAAGTTGCAAAAAAAAGAAAGAAAGAAAGAAAAAAAGATGTTTTGAATTGATATAAATTTTCTTGTGGGAAGTTCCCTGAGTCGATGAAATCATATGTCCTGACCCACAAATATTCATTTTTGGACATTTTCCCCTTTTTCATTGTAGAATTATTAATTTTACACAAATCAGAAATTAGAATCTTTATATCTTTTTAAAGTTTTGATTGAACTTACCCACATAATTTGAAGGCAGTGATGAACATTAAAGGGGTGGGGAGAGGGTACCATTATGTTTCTTATTTAAGTTACTTGGCTGTTGTATTATGTACCTTAAGTCTCTGGAATCACTTAGACATTGACCCATAATGAAATTATATCTTAGGGAATACACATAGGATCTGAGTAACTCAGGGAGGAAAAGACATCCAGTAGCATCTGTTTTCCCAACTAATGGTATATCTTCCTGGCACTGATCAAGAGCAATGAAATATTCATGAGTTTCTTAAAGACTTCTGGAAAGAAAGTGTTTAGGAATGGAGCATTAATGTACCTGATCTTTTCCTGAATTATCCCCAGGCCCAAGACTCTCAGGGATGCTAAATAATTAAGATTCAACAAGCTAGAGTGAATAATAGAAGAAGTTATGAGTGGAAGAAGGCCCTGGAAGGCTAATCTTTCCATATTGAAATAAGCAAGCATTTGGTGTAGATCCTTTTAATTCCTAATTAGAATTTATTTTAAAAGCTTCTTTGTATATAACAAAACAATTTATGGAGTGACTTTTGTTTCAATTTGCTAAAAGTTAACAATTCATAATTGAATCTGGCCCTCTTCTGCCCCCAGTAAGGGATCTTTTAAATATCATATTTTTTTTGAGGGTGGTGGTGGTCATTGTGTGACCAGAAACATTTTTAGAAATCATTCAATTACTCAAACAAGTATTTATTGAACTCTTGCCCATCATTATATTAAGGTTTCTGGAAGGAAAAAACATAGAAGGAATACATAATTCCAAACTTTGAACGTTGCGGGGATACATGATAAATAAAAATGAAAAAATTAGGTCACATTACTGATGGTAGTGGTGGTGGTAATAATAATAGTTGTAGTAGTATTTATATACTATTATCTCTTCAATGTTTTAACTCATTCATCTCTGAAAAGCCAGCCTTGTACAGAGTACTAGACTTGAATTCAGAAATAATTAAGTTCGGTTCCTATCTCAGATATTTACCATTTGTTTGACCCTGAGAAAACCAATTAACCTCACTAGACTTCAATTTTCCTCACATGTAGAATAATGGTTCAAGACTGATGACTTATCAGGAATCTTTCAGTTCTGAATCCATGACCCTATGTTCTTATGTTCCCACCCCTTTAGCTTTCTCATCAATGACAATATCCTAATCTATATATGAAGAAACTAAAGCTCAGAAATTATGACTTGTCCACTATCAATTTGTTATCAAATGGTGTGGCTGGCAGGACAACTCTGAATTTCTGACTTCATTATGTTTTTGTTTGTATCACTTTACTTGCTTTGGATATTTGGATACAAATTAATAGGATGGTCTGCTTTCCTATGTCTTGATTTAGTATGATGCCCTGAACTATAATTTCAAGTTTGTTTTCATGACTTACAATATATACAAATACTTTTTATAAAAACTATGCAGTGACTATGTCACTTGGCCTCATAAGAAGCTATTTTGACCATTATTCCAATCCACTTTAGCCCTGACTCATCATCTGCCCTCTCCCATACTAGTCCATGACCTGGTGCTAAGCCAAGGATGCAAATGCCTTCACTATATGGGGTGGGTCTGGGACTGAGTGGACAAAATTTGAAAGGTACTTTCACATATACATACCTTTTCTCCTATATATCCTTAGGTAAACCAGTATTGAGATTCATTTGGGGAAATACAGGATAGAAACCTGACTGCTTTCTTATGGGAAGGTGGGTGTGGGAAGTGATATTCTGCTCACAGTCATCCAGAGTGCTGTTGAACATCTGGCACTCATTTCCCACTTCAAAACCCTGCAAGCATACCAGTCCTCAACATGAATATAATTACCGTAACTAGAAAATCCCTTGACTCTTTAATTGTTTTGAAGTTGAAACTTCCAAGCTGCTAAATTAACCTTGTTCTTCTTAGAAGCAAACTCCTTGTTGAGAATTGTTGTCAACCTTGATTTTTACTGTTAAATGTAAATTGTTGTGATAAAATGTGCAAAAGGAGAAAAAGAAAGAAAATCTCTGTCCCTTTGCTTTGATTATTACAGTTCCCTCCAAGCATGTATATATGTGTGACTAGCACTACAAAGTCTAGATTACCATTCATTGTTAACATAACTGATTTTCAGTTTCTCTGTCCCTCAGATGAGATAGCCTAGAGTAACAATCAAGCTATTTTTCTGAAGTCAGGTCCTTTACTATTCTCACATTTCTGTTCCTGGGGCTGTGAGTTTTTATTAAGGTTATAAAAGCTTTGACCTTGATGCAAGTGCAATGACTTCCCTTTCAGGTCCAAAGCTGTTAATGAAGAGAAATGCAGAGGCATCAGAGAGCAGCCTCTTGCACCAGCCAGAAGATATTCTCATCATGGCAGGAGTGTCTAAAAGGTGATAAGGAGTTGTCTCCCCAGCCTTGCCAACACAGTTGAAACACTTGACAAATTGCTTTTCAACCTGTGATACAATGTTAACAATGTGACAGTCCAATGATGTTACTTGTTCTCTATATTCCAATTCTGTAAGCTTAGTAATTGACGGTGTTTAGGTCCAGAGGTCAAAAGATGTTGGTGAGCTTTCAATGAGAAACTTCACCAGAGATGTGTGACAGAGCTCAGGTGGCTAGGATTTACAGTCCTGTCTGCTGCATTAACATCCGAGGAGGCTAAAAGGAGAAAGGCCACATTTTAGCAGCAATGCTACATTTGCATAAGACTGTTCATGAAAACATGTTAAAGCATTGGTGGAAAATTGGATGCTGACAATGTAAGACAAAGTTACTGATGTGTCTCCTAGTATATTAAGATTACCCTTCTCCTGCCCCCTAAACAAGTCTGTATGACTGAATGTGACAGATGTGTGTAATATGGATAGCAATGAAGAGAAGGAACAATCTTTATAAAAATCTTTTTAGTGAATTCTGCATTTGAAAAGGACAGTGATTTTGAGAGGTCATTCTAAGCAGTCACCTTCTTTCATGCCTGACCATGCTTACCCAGAAAAAGCTTAGGAGGCAATGGTGCACAGTAGAAGTGGAATTTGGACCCTAAAGAAAAAGCTTAGGAGGCAATGGTGCACAGTAGAAGTGGAATTTGGAGCCTAAAGAACACATTTCTACATCCTCAATCTGTCATTTACTTGTGTGAATGAACTTAAGTAACATATCCCTATTTTGCTTCAATTTACTCATCTACAAAATTAAAAATTAGAAATACATCCCATTCCAACTCAACCTCTAATTACATGGGGACAATGGTAATATTGTTATTGTCCATATTCATTTAGTTCAAGAGATATTTATACCACTCCTAACATCTCCTGAACATGATGGCATGATGGTTTGGGTCAAAAGAATCCAAAAAATATCAGAGCTGGAAGATATGAGAGATAATTTTGATCAACCCCTTTACTTTACAGATGAAAAAAAAATAAAGAACTCAAGAAGTGTTAAGCATCGTACCCAAAGTTACTTGGTGACTTAATAATAAGGGTAGGATATAGTATTCAGAATTTCTGATTCCTAGTTCAGTGTTCTAGGTTGAAATTATTTCTGAGGTAGTATGATAGGTAGAGCATTGATCTTGGGATCAGGAGGATCTGAGTGTGAATCCTGACTCAGACTCTTTCTAGATATGTGATGCTATGTGAGTCAATTAACTTCTCTGGGCTTCATTTTCCTCATCTGTAAAATGAGTTGGTTGTATGACACAATTATATTTTTCTTTTTAGGTTTTTTTCATCATAGGCTCTGGCAGGGGGTGGGGATAAGTGGGGCTTTCAGTGAACACTTATGATTCTATCACCATACAGAGCTCTAATTATTTAATATGCATTTTAAAAAACACCTATTATATGCTAAACACTGTATTAGGCACAGGAGACACAAAGAAATAGTTCCTTCTGAAAAAGAATTTTTGCTTCACTCTGAGAAACAGTGAAGCACAGGGAATAAAAGACTAGGCTTGACCACAAGAAATCTGGGTTCAAGTCGTACCTCTAACATATATTTTTTTGTGACCAGGACATTTAGTCTTTCAGTGTCCCAGACAACTCAAAGTCTATAAATCATGGAATGTCTACTCAGTAAGTTCTTCATAGATGATAAAGTCATCTGACCTAATTTTATCACCACTAATTCCCATCCCCAATGATTCTAAGACTAGCTCTGAAAAAGTTGTCTTTGAATAGGATGAAAAATAATATGTTTCAAGTTACATGCAATTCACATTCAAGGAAAAAAAAGACAGAAGGAAAAGAACATGTCTAACAGATGTATGATAATTTATGATAAATGTATTGGCAGCCAACTCAGATCCTCACTTAGTGGGCACTGGTCCACATCACAGGCAATGACTAGACTGAGAAAAGAACAGCTTTGGGTGAAGAACTAGTCAAACCACAAGTGTTTGACATTTCTATTTCACTTTGTAAAGCATTTAGACCTGGACTTTAGATCTTGCTGCTCTTAGACAGCTCCCCTGGAATTTCCATTGCCTTAATATTCATCTTCATCCAACTCTCACCTTTGTTTCCCCATGAAGTTTTAGCCTGCTCTGTAGTGACACTCTCATAAACAATCTCTATAAATGGACTAAACTAAGTTGAGGGTACCTGGAAGGACTCAAATCTGTCAGTGATTTAGATGGATGTCAACCTCAAGCATATGAAAACTTTCCCCAGTGGAATGAGTAGATGAGAAAAATTTGTGACAATGGTCATCGAAGTGTCTGAAGCAGACACTGTGAAATATTTAGAGTTTGCTCAGCAATAAAGACACTAAGATCATGCACTGTATTCCAGGCCATTTCTTGATTTTGTTTTGCCATTGGATTTCAGCAACTCAGGAAATGAAAGGAAGTCTGACAACTTTCTTCAATTCTGTCTTACTTAAAACCAATTCATGTGAAAATATATCACTCATAATATCATTAGTCCTCTTTGAAAACAAAGAATGGATGATAGCACTAGTTGGACACTCCAAGAATTCATTAATGTATCCATTTCCCTTCATTTTTTTCAATAATTATAATTTTTCATAGATATGATAGAGTATCTCAGTATTGTTTCAACTTGCTTTTCCCTAATCAATAGATTTATAACACTTTTTCATATGGCCATAAATAGCTTTTATTCCTTTATTGCCTCTTGGAAATTGCTTGTTCATATACCTTGAAAATTGATCAGTTGGTCAATTTATCAGTTGATAAATTTATCAATTTATCATATTTTTGAATCCTGGTTTCTAATCCATTCTACTTAATTTAAGGATTAGCTCATCCCATTAAAATTCACAATTAGGATCATCATATTTTCCATCATATTTTCTCTCTCTCTTCTTCTCTTGTCTCTCCTCAAAAGTCCATTTTCCTTATCACTGTTTACCATAGTGTGCCCCTTTTCATCACCTTGTATTATACATCTTTTATCTCCTTCCTCTCCAATTTCCCTTTTGGATAAGAGAGATTTCTGTACCTAATTGAGTATGTGTTTCTATATATCTCTATCTAGACATACATACATTCTCCCTTCTGCTATTACATAATTTCATTTGAGGGATTGTTTTTAAGTTGTTTGAAGGATAATGTTGGAAAGGTTCACCTGAGTCCTGGTCAGCACTCTGCCCTCTTAAATTCAATGCAATATTCAGTTCATCTTCAAGGTTTATAGAATACAATCCTTTACATGGTAGATGCTTAAACAGAACAGAATAGAAAATAGCAAAGGCATAAGAGAACACAGTGACAAGACACTATCTAGAGACTCAGAAATATGTCTAGGTTGTGAAACTTTTTATAATCCTTTTCATATACTTAGTACTTTAAAATTTTTGGTAACTTTTTTAGTGTGATTCCAAAATTAATTGTAGGCTTTACTTCCACTAAATAAATATGAGACACTAGGAAAGTCATTTCAACTCTTTGGATTAAAACCAGTGCTTATGAGCCTGCTAACATTCTCTGATCATATATAAGCCACAAAAAATTCAAAGGATACATGCAAAATGTTTCATTTGCCTACCATGTAAAGTCTACATAGATCTTAATTATTGCTTTCTGCAAAGGAACTAAGAATGCTTACAATGGTTACTAATGAAATAAGGTGGCCAATTTTTTTTGCCTGACTGAGTTCTAGGGAGGAATATTGTGAGATTCTCTGTGGAAAGAGAGAACTGGGCTTTCTCCCTATCTGGAATGCAGCCATATGGTCAATAAGTACATGGTCCTGTTATTGCATCTGTTTCTGTTGTGTCTATTTTTTCTGATCTTAGGTGGAGTAGCAACATAAAGAGATTCTGTAAGCAATGAAAAAGCAAAAGATCAAGTTGTCAAAAGTGTAAGATTTCAGTATATCACAGATTTTATGGATAATCAAGCTTAATTGAGGAACAAATTCTCAATCAACCTGTTTGGCCCAGCATAAAAGTAATTTGAAGGACACAAAGAATAATTAATAGTGACTTATTGATCAGCTTTGTAACATTCAAAATTGAACTTAGTATGGGAAATGCTTTGCAGAAACTTTTCTGAATATGATCTCCTCTTCCCAGAAACCAAGATGGCATAGGGAAGCAGATGTCTTAACAACGGAGTTCTT